>NW_026060236.1:2102187-2402500 GCF_024166365.1 Elephas maximus indicus
GTTTTGTGTTGTTAGGGGGTTAGTGTTGTTTGATGTTAGGGGTTTAGGGTTGTTTCATGTTAGGGGGTTAGAGTTGTTTGTTGTTAGTGGGTTAGTGTTTTTGGTTTTTAGGGGTTAGGGTTGTTTTTTGTTTGGGGGTTAGTGTTTGTTTTTAGGGGGCTAGGGTTGTTTGTTGTTAGGGTGTTAGTGTTCTTTGATGTTAGGGGTTTAGGGTTGTTTGTTGTTAGGGGGTTAGTGTTGTTTGTTGTTAGGGTGTTAGGGTTGTTTGTTGTTAGTGGGTTAGGGTTGTTTGTTGATAAGAGGTTAGGTTTTGTGTTGTTAGGGGTTTAGTATTGTTCGTTGCTGGGGGTTAGTGTTGTTTCTTCTTAGGGCGTTAGTGTTGTTTGTTCTTAGGGGGTTAGGGTTGGTTGTCGTTAGGGTGTTAGTGTTGTTTGTTGTTAGGGGGTTAGTGTTGTTTGTTGTTAGGGGTTTAGGGTTGTTTCTTGTTAGGGGTTAGTGTTGTTTGTTGTTAGGGGCTTAGGGTTGTTTCTTGTTGGGGTTTAGTGGTGTATGTTGTTCGGGTGTTAGTGTTGTTTGTTGTTAAGGGCTTAGTGTTGTTTGTTTTTAGGGGTTCAGTGTTGTTTGCTTTTAGGGTTTTAGGGTTGTTTGTTTTTTAGGGGTGAGTGTTGTTTGTTGTTAGGGGGTTAGGATTGTTTGTTTTTAGGGGGTTAGTGTTGTTTGTGGTTAGGGCGTTACTGTTGGATGTTGTTAGCGGGTTAGTGTTTTTTGTTGTTAGTGGGTTAGTGCTGTTTGTTGTTATTGGCTTAGTGTTTGTTTTTAGGGGTTCAGTGTTGTTTGTTTTTAGGGTTTTAGGGTTGTTTGTTTTTAGGGGGTTAGTGTTTGTTTTTAGGGGGTTAGGGTTGTTTGTTGTTAGGGCGTTAGTGTTGGTTGTTGATAGCGTGTTACTGTTTTTTGTTGTTAGAGTGTTAGTGCTGTTTGTTGTTAGGGGCTTAGTGTTGTTTGTTTTACGGGGTTCAGTGGTGTTTGTTTGTAGGGTTTTAGGGTTGTTTGTTTTTAGGGGGTTAGTGTTGTTTGTTGTTAGGGGGTTAGTCTTTATTGTGGTTAGGGGGTTAGTGATGTTGGTTGTTCGGGGGTTAGGATTGTTTGTTCTTAGGGGGTAGGGTTGTTTGTTGTTACGGGGTTAGTGTTGTTTGTTGTTGCGGGGTTAGGATAGTTTCTTGTTAGGGGTTTAGTGTTGTTTGTTGTTAGGGGGTTAGTGTTTGTTGTTAGGGGTATAGGGTTTTTTTTTGTTGGGGTTTAGTGGTTTTTGTTGTTAGGGTGTTAGTGTTGTTTGTTGTTAGGGTGTTAGTGTTGGTTGTTGTTAGGATGTTAGGGTTGTTTGTTGTTAGTGGGTTAGGGTTGTTTGTTGTTAGTGGGTTAGTGTTTTTGGTTTTTAGGGGTTAGGGTTGTTTGTTGTTTGGGGGTTAGTGTTTGTTGTTGGGGTTTAGGGTTGTTTGTTGTTAGGGTGTTAGTGTTCTTTGATGTTAGGGGTTTCGGGTTGTTTGTTGTTAGGGGGTTAGTGTTGTTTGTTGTTAGGGGGTTATGGTTGTTTGTTGTTAGGTTTTTAGAGTTGTTTGTTGTTAGGGGGTTAGGGTTGTTTGTTGTTAGGGTGTTAGTGTTGTTTTTTGTTAGTGGGTTTGAGTTTTTTGTTGTTTGGTTAGGGTTGTTTGTTTTTAGGGGGTTGGTGTTGTTTGCTGTTAGGGGTTTAGGGTTGTTTCTTGTTGGGGTTTAGTGGTTTGTGTTGTTAGGGTGTTAGTGTTTATTGTGGTTAGGGGGTTAGTGTTGTTGGTTGTTCGGGGGTTAGGATTGTTTGTTGTTAGGGGTTTAGGGTTGTTTCTTGTTGGGGTTTAGTGGTTTTTGTTGTTCGGGTGTTAGTGTTGTTTGTTGTTAGGGTGTTAGTGTTTTGTGTTGTTAGGGGGTTAGTGTTGTTTGATGTTAGGGGTTTAGGGTTGTTTGTTGTTAGGGGGTTAGGGTTGTTTGTTGTTAGTGGGTTAGGGTTGTTTGTTGTTAGTGGGTTAGTGTTTTTGGTTTTTAGGGGTTAGGGTTGTTTGTTTTTTGGGGGTTAGTGTTTGTTGTTAGGGGGCTAGGGTTGTTTGTTGTTAGGGTGTTAGTGTTCTTTGATGTTAGGGGTTTAGGGTTGTTTGTTGTTGGGGGTTAGTGTTGTTTGTTGTTAGGGGTTTAGGGTTGTTTGTTGTTAGTGGGTTAGGGTTGTTTGTTGATAAGAGGTTAGGTTTTGTGTTGTTAGGGGGTCAGTATTGTTCGTTGCTGGGGGTTAGTGTTGTTTGTTCTTAGGGCGTTAGTGTTGTTTGTTCTTAGGGGGTTAGGGTTGGTTGTTGTTAGGGTGTTAGTGTTGTTTGTTGTTAGGGGGTTAGTGTTGTTTGTTGTTAGGGGTTTAGGGTTGTTTCTTGTTAGGGGGTTAGTGTTGTTGGTTGTTAGGGGCTTAGGGTTGTTTCTTGTTGGGGTTTAGTGGTGTTTGTTGTTCGGGTGTTAGTGTTGTTTGTTGTTAAGGGCTTAGTGTTGTTTGTTTTTAGGGGTTCAGTGTTGTTTGCTTTTAGGGTTTTAGGGTTGTTTGCTTTTTAGGGGTGAGTGTTGTTTGTTGTTAGGGGGTTAGGATTGTTTGTTTTTAGGGGGTTAGTGTTGTTTGTTATTAGTGCGTTAGTGTTTTTGGTTTTCAGGTTTTAGGGTTGTTTGTGGTTTGGGGGTTAGTGTTTGTTGTTAGGGGTTTAGGGTTGTTTCTTGTTGGGGTTTAGTGGTTTTTGTTGTTAGGGTGTTACTGTTGTTTTTTGTTAGGGGGTTAGGGTTGTTCGTTGTTAGGGTGTTAGTGTTGTTTGATGTTAGTGGGTTAGGGTTTTTTGTTGTTTGGTTAGGGTTATTTGTTGTTAGGGGGTTAGTGTTGTTTGTTGTTAGGGGTTTAGGGTTGTTTCTTGTTGGGGTTTAGTGGTTTTTGTTGTTAGGGTGTTAGTGTTTACTGTGCTTAGGGGGTAAGTGTTGTTGGTTGTTCGGGGGTTAGGATTGTTTGTTGTTAGGGGGTTAGGGTTGTTTGTTGTTTGGGGGTTAGGGTTGTTTGTTGTTACGGGGTTAGTGTTGTTTGTTGTTACGGGGTTAGGGTAGTTTCTTGTTAGGGGTTTAGTGTTGTTTGTTGTTAGGGGGTTAGTGCTTGTTGTTAGGGTTTTAGGGTTGTTTCTTGTTGGGGTTGAGCGGTTTTTGTTGTTAGGGTGTTAGTGTTTTGTGTTGTTAGGGGGTTAGTGTTGTTTGATGTTAGGGGTTTAGGGTTGTTTGTTGTTAGGGGGTTAGTGTTGTTTGTTGTTAGGTTGTTAGGGCTGTTTGTTGTTAGTGGGTTAGGGTTGTTGTTAGTGGGTTAGTGGTTTTGGTTTTTAGGGGTTAGGGTTGTTTGTTGTTTGGCGGGTTAGTGCTTGTTGTTAGGGGGTTAGAGTTGTTTGTTGTTAGGGTGTTTCTGTTCTTTGATGTTAGGGGTTTAGGGTTGTTTGTTGTTAGGGTGTTAGTGTTGTTTGTTGTTAGGGGGTTAGGGTTGTTTGTTGTTAGGGTGTTAGTGTTGTTTCTTGTTAGTGGGTTAGGTTTGTTTCCTGTTTGGTTAGGGTTGTTTGTTGTTAGGGGGTTAGTGTTGTTTGTTGTTAGGGGTTTAGGGTTGTTTCTTGTTGAGGTTTACTGGTTTTTGTTGTTAGGGTGTTATTGTTGTTTGCTGTTGGGGGGTTAGGGTTGTTTGTTGTTCCGTGTTAGTGTTGTTTGTTGTTAGTGGGTTAGGTTAGTTTGTTGTTTGGTTAGGGTTGTTTGTTGTTAGGGGGTTAGTGTTGTTTGTTGTTAGGGGTTTAGGGTTGTTTCTTGTTGGGGTTTAGTGGTTTTTGTTGTTAGGGTGTTACTGTTGTTTTTTGTTAGGGGGTTAGGGTTGTTCGTTGTTAGGGTGTTAGTGTTGTTTGATGTTAGTGGGTTAGGGTTTTTTGTTGTTTGGTTAGGGTTGTTTGTTGTTAGGGAGTTAGTGTTGTTTGTTGTTGGGGTTTAGGGTTGTTTCTTGTTGGGGTTTAGTGGTTTTTGTTGTTAGGGTGTTAGTGTTTACTGTGGTTAGGGGGTTAGTGTTGTTGGTTGTTCGGGGGTTAGGATTGTTTGTTGTTAGGGGGTTAGGGTTGTTTGTTGTTTGGGGGTTAGGGTTGTTTGTTGTTTGGGGGTTAGGGTTGTTTGTTGTTACGGGGTTAGGGTAGTTTCTTGTTAGGGGTTTAGTGTTGTTTGTTGTTAGGGGGTTAGTGTTTGTTTTTAGGGGTTTAGGGTTGTTTCTTGTGGGGGTTTAGTGGTTTTTGTTGTTAGGGTGTTAGTGTTGTTTGTTGTTAGGGTGTTAGTGTTTTGTGTTGTTCGGGGGTTAGTGTTGTTTGATGTTAGGGGTTTAGGGTTGTTTGTTGTTAGGGGGTTAGTGTTGTTTGTTGTTAGTGGGTTAGGGTTGTTTGTTGTTAGTGGTTTAGTGTTTTTGGTTTTTAGGGTTTAGGGTTGTTTGTTGTTTGGGGGTTAGTGTTTGTTGTTAGGGTGTTAGTGTTTTGTTTTGTTAGGGTGTTAGTGTTCTTTGATGTTAGGGGTTTAGGGTTGTTTGTTGTTAGGGGGTTAGTGTTGTTTGTTGTTAGGGGGTTAGGGTTGTTTGTTGTTAGGGTGTTAGTGTTGTTTGTTGTTAGGGGGTTAGGGTTGTTTGTTGTTAGGGTGTTAGTGTTGTTTGTTGTTAGTGGGTTAGGTTTGTTTGTTGTTTGGTTAGGGTTGTTTGTTGTTAGGGGGTTAGTGTTGTTTGTTTTTAGGGGTTTAGGTTTGTTTCTTGTTGGGGTTTAGTGGTTTTTGTTGTTCGGGTGTTAGTCTTTATTGTGGTTAGGGGGTTAGTGTTGTTGGTTGTTCGGGGGTTAGGATTGTTTGTTGTTAGGGGGTTAGGGATGTTTGTTGTTTGGGGGTTAGGGTTGTTTGTTGTTACGGGGTTAGTGTTGTTTGTTGTTACGGGGTTAGGTTAGTTTCTTGTTAGGGGTTTAGTGTTGTTTGTTGTTAGGGGGTTAGTGTTTGTTGTTAGGGGTTTAGGGTTGTTTCTTGTTGGGGTTTAGTGGTTTTTGTTGTTCGGGTGTTAGTGTTGTTTGTTGTTAGGGTGTTAGTGTTTTGTATTGTTAGGGGGTTAGTGTTGTTTGATGTTAGGGGTTTAGGGTTGTTTGTTGTTAGGGAGTTAGGGTTATTTGTTGTTACTGGGTTAGGGTTGTTTGTTGTTAGTGGTTTAGTGTTTTTGGTTTTTAGGGGTTAGGGTTGTTTGTTGTTTGGGGGTTAGTGTTTGTTGTTAGGGGGCTAAGGTTTTTTGTTGTTAGTTTGTTAGTGTTCTTTGATGTTAGGGGTTTAGGGTTGTTTGTTGTTAGGGGGTTAGTGTTGTTTGTTGTTAGGGTGTTAGGGTTGTTTGTTGTTAGTGGGTTAGGGTTGTTTGTTGATAAGAGGTTAGGTTTTGTGTTGTTAGGGGGTTAGTATTGTTCGTTGCTCGGGGTTAGTGTTGTTTGTTCTTAGGCCGTTAGTGTTGTTTGTTCTTAGGGGGTTAGGGTTGGTTGTTGTTAGGGTGTTAGTGTTGTTTGTTGTTAGGGGGTTAGTGTTGTTTGTTGTTAGGGGTTTAGGGCTATTTCTTGTTAGGGGGTTAGTGTTGTTTGTTGTTAGGGGCTTAGGGTTGTTTATTGTTGGCTTTTAGTGGTGTTTGTTGTTCGGGTGTTAGTGTTGTTTGTTGTTAGGGGCTTAGTGTTGTTTGTTTTCAGGGGTTCAGTGTTGTTTGCTTTTAGGGTTTTAGGGTTGTTTGTTTTTTGGGGGTTAGAGTTTGTTGTTAGGGGGTTAGGGTTGTTTGTTGTTAGGGTGTTAGTGTTCTTTGATGTTAGGGGTTTAGGGTTGTTTGTTGTTATGGGGTTAGTGTTGTTTGTTGCTAGGGTGTTAGTGTTGTTTGTTTTTCGGGGGTTAGGTTTGTTTGTTGTTCGCGTGTTAGTGTTGTTTGTTGTTAGTGGGTTAGGTTTCTTTGTTGTTTGGTTAGGGTTGTTTCTTGTTAGGGGGTTAGTGTTGTTTGTTGTTTGGGGTTTAGGGTTGTTTCTTGTTGGGGTTTAGTGGTTTTTGTTGTTCGGCTGTTAGTGTTTATTGTGGTTAGGGGGTTATTGTTGTTGGTTGTTTGGGGGTTAGAATTGTTTGTTCTTAGTGGGTTAGGGTTGTTTGTTGTTTGGGGGTTAGGGTTGTTTGTTGTTACCGGGTTAGTGTTGTTTGTTGTTACGGGGTTAGGGTAGTTTCTTGTTAGGGGTTTAGTGTTGTTTGTTGTTAGGGGGTTAGTGTTTGTTGTTAGGGGTTTAGGGTTGTTTCTTGTTGGGGTTTAGTGGTTTTTGTTGTTAGGGTGTTAGTGTTGCTTGTTGTTAGGGTGTTAGTGTTTTGTGTTGTTAGGGGGTTAGTGTTGTTTGATGTTAGGGGTTTAGTGTTGTTTGTTGTTAGAGGGTTAGTGTTGTTTGTTGTTAGGGTGTTAGGGTCTTTTGTTGTTAGTGGTTTAGGGTTGTTTGTTGTTAGTGGGTTAGTGTTTTTGGTTTTTAGGGGTTAGGGTTTTTTGTTGTTTGGGGGTTAGTGTTTGTTGTTAGGGGGTTAGGGTTGTTTGTTGTTAGGGTGTTAGTGTTCTTTGATGTTAGGGGTTTAGGGTTGTTTGTTGTTAGGGGGTTAGTGTTGTTTGTTGTTAGTGGGTTAGGGTTTTTTGTTGTTTGGTTAGGGTTGTTTGTTGTTAGGGGGTTAGGGTTGTTTGTTGTTAGGGGTTTAGGGTTGTTTCTTGTTGGGGTTTAGTGGTTTTTGTTGTTAGTGTGTTAGTGTATACTGTGGTTAGGGGGTTAGTGTTGTTGGTTGTTCGGGGGTTAGGATTGTTGTTAGGGGGTTAGGGTTGTTTGTTGTTTGGGGGTTAGGGTTGTTTGTTGTTACGGGGTTAGGGTAGTTTCTTGTTAGGGGTTTAGTATTGTTTGTTCTTAGGGGGTTAGTGTTTGTTGTTAGGGGTTTAGGGTTGGTTCTGGTTGGGGTTTAGTGGTTTTTGTTGTTAGGGTGTTAGTGTTGTTTGTTGTTAGGGTGTTAGTGTTTTGTGTTGTTAGGGGGTTAGTGTTGTTTGATGTTAGGGGTTTAGGGTTGTTTGTTGTTAGGGGGTTAGGGTTATTTGTTGTTACTGGGTTAGGGTTGTTTGTTGTTAGTGGGTTAGTGTTTTTGGTTTTTAGGGGTTAGGGTTGTTTGTTGTTTGGGGGTTAGTGTTTGTTGTTAGGGGGCTAAGGTTTTTGTTGTTAGGGTGTTAGTGTTCTTTGATGTTAGGGGTTTAGGGTTGTTTGTTGTTAGGGGGTTAGTGTTGTTTGTTGTTAGGGTGTTAGGGTTGTTTGTTGTTAGTGGGTTAGGGTTGTTTGTTGATAAGAGGTTAGGTTTTGTGTTGTTAGGGGGTTAGTATTGTTCGTTGCTCGGGGTTAGTGTTGTTTGTTCTTAGGCCGTTAGTGTTGTTTGTTCTTAGGGGGTTAGGGTTGGTTGTTGTTAGGGTGTTAGTGTTGTTTGTTGTTAGGGGGTTAGTGTTGTTTGTTGTTAGGGGTTTAGGGTTATTTCTTGTTAGGGGGTTAGTGTTATTTGTTGTTAGGGGCTTAGGGTTGTTTATTGATGGCTTTTAGTGGTGTTTGTTGTTCGGGTGTTAGTGTTGTTTGTTGTTAGGTGCTTAGTGTTGTTTGTTTTTAGGGGTTCAGTGTTGTTTGCTTTTAGGGTTTTAGGGTTGTTTGTTTTTTGGGGGTGAGTGTTGTTTGTTGTTAGGGGTTTAGGGTTGTTTGTTTTTTAGGGGTGAGTGTTGTTTGTTGTTAGGGGGTTAGGATTGTTTGTTTTTAGGGGGTTAGTGTTGTTTGTTGTTTGTGGGTTAGTGTTTTTGGTTTTCAGGTTTTAGGGTTGTTTCTGGTTTGGGGGTTAGTGTTTGTTGTTAGGGGGTTAGGGTTGTTTGTTGTTAGGGTGTTAGTGTTCTTTGATGATAGGGGTTTAGTGTTGTTTGTTGTTTGGGGGTTAGTGTTTGTTGTTAGGGGGTTAGGGTTGTTTGTTGTTAGGGTGTTAGTGTTCTTTGATGATAGGGGTTTAGGGTTGTTTGTTGTTATGGGGTTACTGTTGTTTGTTGTTAGGTGTTTAGGGTTGTTTCTTGTTGGGGTTTAGTGGTGTATGTTGTTCGGGTGTTAGTGTTGTTTGTTGTTAAGGGCTTAGTGTTGTTTGTTTTTAGGGGTTCAGTGTTGTTTGCTTTTAGGGTTTTAGGGTTGTTTGTTTTTTAGGGGTGAGTGTTGTTTGTTGTTAGTGGTTTAGTGTTTTTGGTTTTCAGGTTTTAGGGTTGTTTGTTGTTTGGGGGTTAGTGTTTGTTGTTAGGGGGTTAGTGTTGTTTGTTGTTAGGGGGTTAGTGTTGTTTGTTGTTAGGGGGTTAGTGTTGTTTGATGTTAGGGGTTTAGGGTTGTTTGTTGTTAGGGGGTTAGTGGTGTTTGTTGTTAGGGGGTTAGTGTTGTTTGTTGTTAGGGGTTTAGGGTTGTTTCTTGTTGGGGTTTAGTGGTTTTTGTTGTTAGGGTGTTAGTCTTTATTGTGGTTAGGTGGTTAGTGTTGTTGGTTGTTCGGGGGTTAGGATTGTGTGTTGTTAGGGGGTTAGGGTTGTTTGTTGTTTGGGGGTTAGGGTTGTTTGTTGTTACGGGGTTAGTGTTGTTTGTTGTTACGGGGTTAGGTTAGTTTCTTGTTAGGGGTTTAGTGTTGTTTGTTGTTAGGGGTTTAGGGTTGTTTCTTGTTGGGGTTTAGTGGTTTTTGTTGTTAGGGTGTTAGTGTTGTTTGTTGTTAGGGTGTTAGTGTTTTGTGTTGTTAGGGGGTTAGTGTTGTTTGATGTTAGGGGTTTAGGGTTGTTTTTTGTTAGGCGGTTAGGGTTGTTTGTTGTTAGGGTGTTAGTGTTCTTTGATGTTAGGTGTTTAGGGTTGTTTGTTGTTATGGGGTTAGTGTTGTTTGTTGTTAGGGTGTTAGTGTTGATTGTTGTTACGGGGTTAGGGTTGTTTGTTGTTCGGGTGTTAGTGTTGTTTGTTGTTAGTGGGTTAGGTTTGTTTGTTGTTTGGTTATGGTTGTTTGTTGTTAGGGGGTTAGTGTTGTTTGTTGTTAGGGGTTTAGGGTTGTTTCTTGTTGGGGTTTAGTGGTTTTTGTTGTTAGGGTGTTAGTGTTGTTTGTTCTTAGGGTTTAGGGTTGGTTGTTGTTAGGGTGTTAGTGTTGTTTGTTGTTCGGGGTTTAGGGTTGTTTCTTGTTAGGGGGTTAGTGTTGTTTGTTCTTAGGGGCTTAGGGTTGTTTCTTGTTGGGGTTTAGTGGTGTTTGTTGTTCGGGTGTTAGTGTTGTTTGTTGTTAGGGGCTGAGTGTTGTTTCTTTTTAGGGGTTCTGTGTTGTTTGCTTTTAGGGTTTTAGGGTTGTTTGTTTTTTAGGGGTGAGTATTGTTTGTTGTTAGGGGATTAGGATTGTTTGTTTTTAGGGGGTTAGTGTTGTTTGTGGTTAGGGCGTTACTGTTGGATGTTGTTAGCGGGTTAGTGTTTTTTGTTGTTAGTGGGTTAGTGCTCTTTGTTGTTATTGGCTTAGTGTTGTTTGTTTTTAGGGGTTCAGTGTTGTTTGTTTTTAGGGTTTTAGGGTTGTTTTTTTTTAGGGGGTTAGTGTTGTTTGTTTTTAGGGGGTTAGGATTGTTTGTTGTTAGGGGGTTAGTGTTGGTTGTTGTTAGCGTGTCAGTGTTTTTTGTTGTTAGAGTGTTAGTGCTGTTTGTTGTTAGGGGCTTAGTGTTGTTTGTTTTAAGGGGTTCAGTGTTGTTTTTTCAGGGTTTTAGGGTTGTTAGTTTTTAGGGTGTTAGTGTTGTTTGTTGTTACGGTGTTAGTGTTTTGTGTTGTTAGGGGGTTAGTGTTGTTTGATGTTAGGGGTATAGGGTTGTTTGTTGTTAGGGGGTTAGTGTTGTTTGTTGTTAGGGTGTTAGGGTTGTTTGTTTTTAGTGGGTTAGGGTTGTTTGTTGTTAGTGGGTTACTGTTTTTGGTTTTCAGGTGTTTGGGTTGTTTGTTGTTTGGGGGTTAGTGTTTGTAGTTAGGGGGTTAGGGTTGTTTGTTGTTAGGGTGTTAGTGTTCTTTGATGTTAGGGGTTCAGGGTTGTTTGTTGTTAGGGGGTTACTGTTGTTTGTTGTTAGGGGGTTAGTGTATTTTGTTGTTAGGGTGTTAGTGTTGTTTGTTGTTAGGGGGTTAGGGTTGTTTGTTGTTCGGGTGTTAGTGTTGTTTGTTGTTAGTGCGTTAGGTTTGTTTGTTGTTTGGTTAGGGTTGTTTGTTGTTAGGGGGTTAGTGTTGTTTCTTGTTAGAGGTTTAGGGTTGTTTCTTGTTGGGGTTTAGTGGTTTTTGTTGTTAGGGTGTTAGTCTTTATTGTGGTTAGGGGGTTAGTGTTGTTGGTTGTTCGGGGGTTAGGATTGTTTGTTGTTAGGGGGTTAGGGTTGTTTGTTGTTTGGGGTTTAGGGTTGTTTGTTGTTATGGGGTTAGTGTTGTTTGTTGTTACGGGGTTAGGGTAGTTTCTTGTTAGGGGTTTAGTGTTGTTTATTGTTAGGGGGTTAGTGTTTGTTGTTAGGGGTTTAGTGTTTTTTCTTGTTGGGGTTAATGGTTCTTGTTGTTAGGGTGTTAGTGTTGTTTGTTGTTAGGGTGTTAGTGTTTTGTGTTGTTAGGGGGTTAGTGTTGTTTGATGTTAGGGGGTTAGTGTTGTTTGTTGTTAGAGGGTTAGGTTTGTTTTTTGTTAGTGGGTTAGTGTTGTTTGTTGTTAGGGGGTTAGGGTTGTTTTTTGTTAAGGTGTTAGTGTTGTTTGTTGTTTCGGGGTTAGGGTTGTTTGTTGTTAGGTTGTGAGTGTGGTTTTTTGTTAGTGGGTTAGGGTTGTTTGCTGTTTGGTTAGGGTTGTTTGTTGTTAGGGGGTTAGTGTTGTTTGTTGTTAGGGGTTTAGTGTTGTTTCTTGTTGGGGTTAGTGGTTTTTGTTGTTAGGGTGTTAGTGTTTATTGTGGTTAGGGGGTTAGTGTTGTTGGTTGTTCAGGGGTTAGGATTGTTTGTTGTTAGGGGGTTATGGTTGTTTGTTGTTTGGGAGATAGGGTTGTTTGTTGTTAGGGGGTTAGTGTTGTTTCTTCTTAGGGGATTAGTGTTGTTTCTTGTTAGGGGGTTAGTGTTGTTTGTTGTTTGGTTAGGGTTGTTTGTTGTTAGGGGGTTAGGGTTGTTTGTTTTTAGGGGTTAGGGTTGTTTTTTGTTACGGGGTTAGAGTAGTTTCTTGTTAGGGGGTTAGTGTTGTTTGTTGTTAGTGGGTTAGGATTGTTTGTTGTTTGGTTACTGTTTTTTGTTGTTAGGGGGTTAGTGTTGTTTGTTGTTAGGGATTTAGGGTTGTTTCTTGTTGGGGTTTAGTGGTTTTTGTTGTTAGGGTGTTAGTGTTTATTGTGGTTAGGGGGTTAGTGATGTTGGTTGTTCGGGGGTTAGGATTGTTTGTTCTTAGGGGGTATGGTTGTTTGTTGTTACGGGGTTAGAGTTGTTTGTTGTTACGGGGTTAGGGTAGTTTCTTGTTAGGGGTTTAGTGTTGTTTGTTGTTAGGGGGTTAGTGTTTGTTGTTAGGGGTATAGGGTTTTTTTTTGTTGGGGTTTAGTGGTTTTTGTTGTTAGGGTGTTAGTGTTGTTTGTTGTTAGGGTGTTAGTGTTGGTTGTTGTTAGGATGTTAGGGTTGTTTGTTGTTAGTGGGTTAGGGTTGTTTGTTGTTAGTGGGTTAGTGTTTTTTTTTTTAGGGGTTAGGGTTGTTTGTTGTTTGGGGGTTAGTGTTTGTTGTTGGGGGTTAGGGTTGTTTGTTGTTAGGGTGTTAGTGTTCTTTGATGTTAGGGGTTTCGGGTTGTTTGTTGTTAGGGGGTTAGTGTTGTTTGTTGTTAGGGGGTTATGATTGTTTGTTGTTAGGGTGTTAGAGTTGTTTGTTGTTAGTGGGTTAGGGTTGTTTGTTGTTAGGGTGTTAGTGTTGTTTGTTGTTAGTGGGTTAGAGTTTTTTGTTGTTTGGTTAGGGTTGTTTGTTTTTAGGGGGTTGGTGTTGTTTGCTGTTAGGGGTTTAGGGTTGTTTCTTGTTGGGGTTTAGTGGTTTGTGTTGTTAGGGTGTGAGTGTTTATTGTGGTTAGGGGGTTAGTGTTGTTGGTTGTTCGGGGCTTAGGATTGTTTGTTGTTAGGGGGTTAGGGTTGTTTGTTGTTTGGGGGTTAGGGTTGTTGGTTGTTTGGGGGTTAGGTTTGTTTGTTGTTACGGGGTTAGTGTTATTTGTTGTTACGGGGTTAGGGTAGTTTGTTGTTAGGGGTTTAGTGTTGTTTGTTGTTAGGGGGTTAGTGTTTGTTGTTTGGGTTTTAGGGTTGTTTCTTGTTGGGGTTTAGCGGTTTGTGTTGTTAGGGTGTTAGTGTTGTTTGTTGTTAGGGTGTTAGTGTTTTGTGTTGTTAGCGGCTTAGTGTTGTTTGATGTTAGGGGTTTAGGGTTGTTTGTTGTTAGGGGGTTAGCGTTGTTTGTTGTTAGGGTGTTAGGGTTTTTTGTTGTTAGTGGGTTAGGGTTGTTGTTAGTGGGTTAGTGTTTTTGGTTTTTAGGGGTTAGGGTTGTTTGTTGTGTGAGAGTTAGTGTTTGTTGTTAGGGGGTTGGGGTTGTTTGTTGTTAGGGTGTTAGTGTTCTTTGATGTTAGGGGTTTAGGGTTGTTTGTTGTTAGAGGGTTAGTGTTGTTTGTTTTTAGGGGGTTAGGGTTGTTTGTTGTTAGGGTGTTAGTGTTATTTGTTGTTAGGGGGTTAGCGTTGTTTGTTGTTGGGGTGATAGTGTTGTTTGTTGTTAGTGGGTTAGGTTTGTTTGTTGTTTGTTTAGGGTTGTTTGTTGTTGGGGGGTTAGTGTTGTTTGTTGTTAGGGTGTGAGGGTTTTTTGTTGTTAGTGGTTTAGGGTTGGTTGTTGTTAGTGGGTTAGTGTTTTTGGTTTTTAGGCGTTAGCGTTGTTTGTTGTTTGGCGGGTTAGTGTTTGTTGTTAGGGGGTTAGAGTTGTTTGTTGTTAGGGTGTTAGTGTTCTTTGATGTTAGGGGTTTAGGGTTGTTTGTTGTTAGGGGGTTAGTGTTGTTTGTTGTTAGGGGGTTAGGGTTGTTTGTTGTTACCGGGTTAGTGTTGTTTGTTGTTACGGGGTTAGGGTAGTTTCTTGTTAGGGGTTTAGTGTTGTTTGTTGTTAGGGGGTTAGTGTTTGTTGGTAGGGGTTTAGGGTTGTTTCTTGTTGGGGTTTAGTGGTTTTTGTTGTTAGGGTGTTAGTGTTGCTTGTTGTTAGGGTGTTAGTGTTTTGTGTTGTTAGGGGGTTAGTGTTCTTTGATGTTAGGGGTTTAGGGTTGTTTGTTGTTAGGGGGTTAGTGTTGTTTGTTGTTAGGGGCTTAGGGTTGTTTGTTGTTAGGATGTTAGTGTTGTTTGTTGTTAGGGGGTTAGGGTTGTTTGTTGTTCGGGTGTTAGTGTTGTTTGTTGTTAGTGGGTTAGGTTTGTTTGTTGTTACTGGGTTAGGGTTGTTTGTTGTTAGTGGGTTAGTGTTTTTGGTTTTTAGGGGTTAGGGTTGTTTGTTGTTTGGGGGTTAGTGTTTGTTGTTAGGGGGCTAAGGTTTTTTGTTGTTAGGGTGTTAGTGTTCTTTGATGTTAGGGGTTTAGGGTTGTTTGTTGTTAGGGGGTTAGTGTTGTTTGTTGTTAGGGTGTTAGGGTTGTTTGTTGTTAGTGGGTTAGGGTTGTTTGTTGTTAGGGGTTTAGGGTTATTTCTTGTTAGGGGGTTAGTGTTGTTTGTTGTTAGGGGCTTAGGGTTGTTTCTTGTTGGGGTTTAGTGGTGTTTGTTGTTCGGGTGTTAGTGTTGTTTGTTGTTAGGGGCTTAGTGTTGTTTGTTTTTAGGGGTTCAGTGTTGTTTGCTTTTAGGGTTTTAGGGTTGTTTGTTGTTTGGGGGTTAGAGTTTGTTGTTAGGGGGTTAGGGTTGTTTGTTGTTAGGGTGTTAGTGTTCTTTGATGTTAGGGGTTTAGGGTTGTTTGTTGTTATGGGGTTAGTGTTGTTTGTTGTTAGGGGGTTAGGGTTGTTTGTTGTTAGGGGGTTAGCGTTGTTTGTTGTTCGGGTGTTAGTGTTGTTTGTTGTTAGTGGGTTAGGTTTGTTTGCTGTTTGGTTAGGGTTGTTTGTTGTTAGGGGGTTAGTGTTGTTTGTTGTTAGAGGTTTAGGGTTGTTTCTTGTTGCGGTTTAGTGGTTTTTGTTGTTAGGGTGTTAGTGTTGTTTGTTGTTAGGGGGTTAGGGTTGTTTGTTGTTCGCGTGTTAGTGTTGTTTGTTGTTAGTGGGTTAGGTTTCTTTGTTGTTTGGTTAGGGTTGTTTGTTGTTAGGGGGTTGGTGTTGTTTGTTGTTTGGGGTTTAGGGTTGTTTCTTGTTGGGGTTTAGTGGTTTTTGTTGTTCGGCTGTTAGTGTTTATTGTGGTTAGGGGGTTAGTGTTGTTGGTTGTTCGGGGGTTAGAATTGTTTGTTGTTAGGGGGTTAGGGTTGTTTGTTGTTTTGGGGTTAGGGTTGTTTGTTGTTACCGGGTTAGTGTTGTTTGTTGTTACGGGGTTAGGGTAGTTTCTTGTTAGGGGTTTAGTGTTGTTTGTTGTTAGGGGGTTAGTGTTTGTTGGTAGGGGTTTAGGGTTGTTTCTTGTTGGGGTTTAGTGGTTTTTGTTGTTAGGGTGTTAGTGTAGCTTGTTGTTAGGGTGTTAGTGTTTTGTGTTGTTAGGGGGTTAGTGTTGTTTGATGTTAGGGGTTTAGGGTTGTTTGTTGTTAGAGGGTTAGTGTTGTTTGTTGTTAGGGTGTTAGGGTCTCTTGTTGTTAGTGGTTTAGGGTTGTTTGTTGTTAGTGGGTTAGTGTTTTTGGTTTTTAGGGGTTAGTGTTGTTTGTTGTTTGGGGGTTAGTGTTTGTTGTTAGGGGGTTAGGGTTGTTTGTTGTTAGGGTGTTAGTGTTCTTTGATGTTAGGGGTTTAGGGTTGTTTGTTGTTAGGGGGTTAGTGTTGTTTGTTGTTAGGGGGTTAGGGTTGTTTCTGGTTAGGGTGTTACTGTTGTTTGTTGTTAGGGGGTTAGGGTTGTTTGTTGTTAGGGTGTTAGTGTTGTTTGTTGTTAGTGGGTTAGGGTTTTTTGTTGTTTGGTTAGGGTTGTTTGTTGTTAGGGGGTTAGTGTTGTTTGTTGTTAGGGGTTTAGGGTTGTTTCTTGTTGGGGTTTAGTGGTTTTTGTTGTTAGTGTGTTAGTGTATACTGTGGTTAGGGGGTTAGTGTTGTTGGTTGTTCGGGGGTTAGGATTGTTTGTTGTTAGGGTGTTAGGGTTGTTTGTTGTTTGGGGGTTAGGGTTGTTTGTTGTTACGGGGTTAGGGTTGTTTGTTGTTACGGGGTTAGGGTAGTTTCTTGTTAGGGGTTTAGTGTTGTTTATTGTTAGGGGGTTAGTGTTTGTTGTTAGGGTTTTAGGGTTTTTTCTTGTTGGGGTTTAGTGGTTCTTGTTGTTAGGGTGTTAGTGTTGTTTGTTGTTAGGGTGTTAGTGTTTTGTGTTGTTAGGGGGTTAGTGTTGTTTGATGTTAGGGTTTTAGGGTTGTTTGTTGTTAGGGGGTTAGTGTTGTTTGTTGTTAGGGGTTTAGGGTTGTTTCTTGTTGGGGTTTAGTGGTTTTTGTTGTTAGGGTGTTAGTGTTGTTTGTTGTTAGGGGGTTAGGGTTGTTTGTTGTTAGTGGGTTAGTGTTTTTGGTTTTTAGGGTTTAGGGTTGTTTGTTGCTTGGGGGTTAGTGTTTGTTGTTAGGGGGTTAGGGTTGTTTGTTGTTACGGGGTTAGGGTTGTTTTTTGTTTGGGGGTTAGGGTTGTTTGTTGTTACGGGGTTAGTGTTGTTTGTTGTTACGGGGTTAGGGTTGTTTCTTGTTGGAGTTTCGTGGTTTTTGTTGTTAGGGTCTTAGTGTTGTTTGTTGTTAGGGTGTTAGTGTTTTGTGTTGTTAGGGGGTTAGTGTTGTTTGATGTTAGGGGTTTAGGGTTGTTTGTTGTTAGGCGGTTAGGGTTGTTTGTTGTTAGTGGTTTAGGGTTGTTTGTTGTTAGTGTGTTAGTGTTTTTGGTTTTTAGCGGTTAGGGTTGTTTGTTGTTTGGGGGTTAGTGTTTGTTGTTAGGGGGCTAGGGTTGTTTGTTGTTAGGGTGTTAGTGTTCTTTGATGTTAGGGGTTTAGGGTTGTTTGTTGTTAGGGGGTTAGTGTTGTTTGTTGTTAGGGTGTTAGGGTTGTTTGTTGTTAGTGGGTTAGGGTTGTTTTTTGATAAGGGGTTAGGTTTTGTGTTGTTAGGGGGTTAGTATTGTTCGTGGCTGGGGGTTAGTGTTGTTTGTTCTTAGGGCGTTAGTGTTGTTTGTTCTTAGGAGGTTAGGGTTGGTTGTTGTTAGGGTGTTAGTGTTGTTTGTTGTTAGGGGGTAAGTGTTGTTTGTTGTTAGGGGTTTAGGGTTGTTTCTTGTTAGGGGGTTAGTGTTGTTTCTTGTTAGGGGCTTAGGGTTGTTTCTTGTTGGGGTTTAGTGGTGTTTGTTGTTCGGGTGTTAGTGTTGTTTGTTGTTAGGGGCTTAGTGTGGTTTGTTTTTAGGGGTTCAGTGTTGTTTGCTTTTAGGGTTTTAGGGTTGTTTGTTTTTTAGGGGTGAGTGTTGTTTGTTGTTAGGGGTTAGGATTGTTTGTTTTTAGGGGGTTAGTGTTGTTTGTGGTTAGGGCGTTACTGTTGGATGTTGTTAGCGGGTTAGTGTTTTTTGTTGTTAGTGGGTTAGTGCTGTTTGTTGTTATTGGCTTAGTGTTTGTTTTTAGGGGTTCATTGTTGTTTGTTTTTAGGGTTTTAGGGTTGTTTGTTTTTAGGGGGTTAGTGTTGTTTGTTTTTAGGGGGTTAGGGTTGTTTGTTGTTAGGGCGTTAGTGTTGGTTGTTGATAGCGTGATACTGTTTTTTGTTGTTAGAGTGTTAGTGCTGTTTGTTGTTAGGGGCTTAGTGTTGTTTGTTTTACGGGGTTCAGTGGTGTTTGTTTTTAGGGTTTTAGGGTTGTTTGTTTTTAGGGGGTTAGTGTTGTTTGTTGTTAGGGGGTTAGTGTTTTTGTTCTTAGGGGTTAGGGTTGTTTGTTGTTAGAGGCTTAGTGTTGTTTGTTCTTAGGGGATGACTGTTGTTTGTTTTTAGGGGTTTATTGTTGTTTCTTTTTAGGGGGTGAGTGTTTTTTGTTGTTAGGTGGTTAGGACTTTTCTTAGGGGGTTAGTGTTGTTTGTTCTTACGGGGTTAGTGTTTTTTGTGGTTAGGGGGTTAGTGTTGTAGGTTGTTACGGGGTTAGGATTGTTTGTTGTTAGGGGATTAGGTTTGTTTGTTGTTTGGGGGTTAGGGTTGTTTGTTGTTACGGGGTTAGTGTTGTTTGTTGTTACGGGGTTAGGTTAGTTTCTTGTTAGGGGTTTAGTGTTGTTTGTTGTTGGGGGTTAGTGTTTGTTGTTAGGGGTTTAGGGTTGTTTCTTGTTGGGGTTTAGTGGTTTTTGTTGTTAGGGGTTTAGTGTTGTTTGTTGTTAGGGTGTTAGTGTTTTGTGTTGTTAGGGGGTTAGTGTTGTTTGATGTTAGGGGTTTAGGGTTGTTTGTTGTTAGGGGGTTAGGGTTGTTTGTTGTTAGTGGGTTAGGGTTGTTTGTTGTTAGTGGGTTAGTGTTTTTGGTTTTTAGGGGTTAGGGTTGTTTGTTGTTTGGGGGTTAGTGTTTGTTGTTAGGGGGCTAGGGTTGTTGGTTGTTAGGGTGTTAGTGTTCTTTGATGTTAGGGGTTTAGGGTTGTTTGTTGTTAGGGGGTTAGTGTTCTTTGTTGTTAGGGTGTTAGGGTTGTTTGTTGTTAGTGGGTTAGGGTTGTTTGTTGATAAGGGGTTAGGTTTTGTGTTGTTAGGGGGTTAGTATTGTTCATGGCTGGGGGTTAGTGTTGTTTGTTCTTAGGGCGTTAGTGTTGTTTGTTCTTAGGTGTTAGGGTTGGTTGTTGTTAGGGTGTTAGTGTTGTTTGTTGTTAGGGGTTTAGGGTTGTTTCTTCTTAGGGGGTTAGTGTTGTTTCTTGTTAGGGGCTTAGGGTTGTTTCTTGTTGGGGTTTAGTGGTGTTTGTTGTTCGGGTGTTAGTGTTGTTTGTTGTTAGGGGCTTAGTGTTGTTTGTTTTTAGGGGTTCAGTGTTGTTTGCTTTTAGGGTTTTAGGGTTGTTTGTTTTTTAGGGGTGAGTGTTGTTTGTTGTTAGGGGGTTAGTATTGTTTGTTTTTAGGGGGTTAGTGTTGTTTGTGGTTAGGGCGTTACTGTTGGATGTTGTTAGCGGGTTAGTGTTTTTTGTTGTTAGTGGGTTAGTGCTGTTTGTTGTTATTGGCTTAGTGTTGTTTGTTTTTAGGGGTTCAGTGTTGTTTGTTTTTAGGGTTTTAGGGTTGTTTGTTTTTAGGGGGTTAGTGTTGTTTGTTTTTAGGGGGTTAGGATTGTTTGTTGTTAGAGGGTTAGTGTTGGTTGTTCTTACGGGGTTAGTGTTGTTTGTGGTTAGGGGGTTAGTGTTGTAGGTTGTTAGGGGGTGAGGATTTTTTGTTGTTAGGGCTTTAGGGGTGTTTGTTGTTAGGGGGTTAGGGTTGTTTGTTGTTAGGGTGTTAGTGTTGTTTGTTGTTAGGGAGTTAGGGTTGTTTGTTGTTAGGGTGTTAGTGTTGTTTGTTGTTAGTGGGTTAGTGTTGTTTGTGGTTAGGGGTTCAGAGTTTTTTGTTGTTAAGGGGTTAGTGTTGTTTCTTGTTAGAGAGTTAGGGTTCTTTGTTGTTAGGGGGTTAGGCTTGTTTGCTGTTAGTGGGTTAAAGTTCTTTGTTGTTGGGGGTTAGGGTTGTTTGTTGTTAGGGGCTTAGGGTTGTTGTCAGGGGGTTAGTGGTGTTTGTATTTAGGGGTTTAGGGTTGTTTCTTGTTGGGGTTTAGTGGTTTTTGTTGTTAGGGTGTTAGTGTTGTTTGTTGTTAGGGGGTTAGTGTTGTTTCTTCTTGCGGGGTTAGTGTTCTTTGTGGTTAGGGTGTTAGTGTTGTTTGTGGTTAGTGGGTTAGTTTTGTTGGTTGTTAGGGGGTTAGGATTGTTTGTTGTTAGGGGTTTAGGGTTGTTTGTTGTTGGGGGTTAAGGTTGTTTGTTGTTAGGAGGTTAGTGTTGTTTGTTGTAACGGGGTTAGGTTAGTTTCTTGTTAGGGGTTTAGTGTTGTTCGTTGTTAGGGGGTAGTGTTTGTTTTTACGGGGTTAGGGTAGTTTCTTATTAGGGGTTTAGTGTTGCTTGTTGTTAGGGTGTTAGTTTTGTTTGTGGTTAGGGGGTTAGTGTTGTTGGTTGTTAGGGGGTTAGTTTTGTTCGTTGTTAGGGGGTTAGGGTTGTTTGTTCTTAGGGGGTAAGGGTTGTTTGTTGTTGGGGGTTCGTGTTGTTTGTTTTTAGGGGGTTAGCGTTGTTTGCTGTTAGGGGGTTAGGGATGTTTGTTGTTAGGGTGTTAATGTTGTTTGTTGTTAGGGGGTTGGTGTTGCTTGTTGTTATGTGTTTAGGGTTGTTTCTTGTTGCGGTTTAGTGGTGTTGTTCGGGTGTTAGTGCTGTTTGTTGTTAGGGGGTTAGTGTTCGCTGTTGTTAGTGGGTTGTGTTTTTTGTTGTTAGTCGCTTAGTACTATTTGTTGTTAGGGGCTTACTGTTGTTTGTTTTTAGGGTTTTAGGGTAATTTGTTTTTTGGGGGTGAGTGTTGTTTGTTGTTAGGTGGTTAGGATTGTTTGTTGTTAGCGGGTTAGAGTTGTTTGTTGTTAGGGGGTTAATGTTGGTTGTTGTTAGGGGGTTAGTGTTGTTTGTTGTTCGGGGTTTAAAACACACTGCCTAGAGAAATCCTAGCAAACCGCTGTTTCCCCACAGGAATGTATGTCCATTTCACTTCTTTGCCAGCAACGCACCTAAAAGGCAACGTCAGATTGTGTGTATCTCAGTGAGAGAAAGAACAATGTGACTTCCCCAATTCCTCTGATGAAAGCAGTTAGAGGGAGAATACCGTCCTTTGCTTTCGCTTTCCCGCAATGAGCTCGATAGATCTGCCCTTCGCGAAGGGCCGTTTTCCCCCGGAGAACTGCCTCGCGGTAGCCCTGTTCTGGAAGTGGAACGAGTATGCAGTGTTAGCGTTCAGCTAATGTGAAGGCTCACTTTGGCCCAGGGCAAACGAAGCGCCGGGGGAAATCTTAGGAGAGCCCGGCACCTTTCCACGGTTCAAAGCGTGGAACTGCAGACTCTTTTGCAAAGAAGAGAGCGCACAGGCAACAGCAGCCTGCAATTTCTCAGTGAAAGGGAGAACTCCCTGACTTCATCCAGTCCTCTGAGCAAAGCAGGCAGAAGGAGAGAAACTTTCTTTCCTTCCTCTTTCCTGCAACGAATTCCTCATTTGCTCTTGCAAACGCAAGGCTTCTTCTGAGAAACTACGTCACGGTGCAGGGATCCTTCCAGAGGAGCAACGACATAGTTTTAGCTGGAAGGGCTTGGCTGAGCAGCTGGGGAGAAAAGGTCTCTTGCTATTCTCTTTTCTTTCTGCCTCACTGCGGTCAATTGGCACTTGCCAAAGCAAGGTTTCCTAGCACAAACTACAAAGCAGCAGCTCTCTCCTGGCAGAGGAAATCCCATGCAGTGTTGCCCTGGCAAGATAGTGTTGCTACAGTGAGGCCCAGGGAAAACACACTGCCTAGAGAAATCCTAGCAAAGCCCTGTGTTTCCCCACAGGAATGTATGTCCGTTTCAGTTCTTTGCCAGCAACGGAGCTCAGAGGCAACGTCAGATTGTGTGTATCTCAGTGAGAGAAAGAACACTGTGGCTTCCCCCGTTCCTCTGACAAAAGCGGTTGGAGGGAGAAAAGCGTCCTTTGCTTTCGCTTTCCCGCAATGAGCTCGACAGATCTGCCCTTCGCGAAGGGCCGTTTTCCCCCGGAGAACTGCCTCGCGGTAGCCCTGTTCTGGAAGTAGAACGAGTATGCAGTGTTAGCATTCAGCTATTGTGAAGGCTCGCTTTGGCCCAGGGCAAAGGAAGCGCCGGGGGAAATCTTAGCAGAGCCCGGCGCCTTTCCACGGTTCAAAGCGTGGAACTGCAGACTCTTTTGCAAAGAAGAGAGCGCCCAGGCAATAGCACCCTGCACGTTTCTCAGTGAAAGGGAGAACTCCCTGACTTCATCCAGTCCTCTGAGCAAAGCAGGCAGAAGGAGAGAAACTTTCTTTCCTTCCTCTTTCCTGCAACGAATTCCTCATTTGCTCTTGCAAACACAAGGCTTCTTCTGAAAAACTACGTCACGGTGCAGGGATCCTTCCAGAGGAGCAACGACATAGTTTTAGCTGGAAGGGCTTGGCTGAGCAGCTGGGGAGAAAAGGTCTCTTGCTGTTCTCTTTTCTTTCTGCCCGAATGCGGTCAATTGGCACTTGCCAAAGCAAGGTTTCCTAGCACAAACTACAAAGCAGCAGCTCTCTCCTGGCAGAGGAAATCCCATGCAGTGTTTTCCTGGCGAGATAGTGTTGCTACAGTGAGGCCCAGGGAAAACACACTGCCTAGAGAAATCCTAGCAAAGCCCTGTGTTTCCCCACAGGAATGTATGTCCGTTTCAGTTCTTCGCCAGCAACGGAGCAAAGAGGCAACGTCAGATTGTGTGTATCTCAGTGAGAGAAAGAACACTGTGACTTCCCCCGTTCCTCTGACGAAAGCAGTTAGAGGGAGAAAAGCGTCCTTTGCTTTCGCTTTCCCGCAATGAGCTCGGCAGATCTGCCCTTCGCGAAGGGCCGTTTTCCCCCGGAGAACTGCCTTGCCGTAGCCCGGTTCTGGAAGTGGAACGAGTATGCAGTGTTAACGTTCAGCTAATGTGAAGGCTCGCTTTGGCCCAGGGCAAACGAAGCGCCGGGGGAAATCTTAGGAGAGCCCGGCGCCTTTCCACGGTTCAAAGCGTGGATCTGCAGACTCTTTTGCAAAGAAGAGAGCGCCCAGGCAACAGCAGCCTGCACGTTTCTCAGTGAAAGGGAGAACTCCCTGACTTCATCCAGTCCTCTGAGCAAAGCAGGCAGAAGGAGAGAAACTTTCTTTCCTTCCTCTTTCCTGCAACGAATTCCTCATTTGCTCTTGCAAATGCAAGGCTTCTTCTGGAAAACTATGTCACGGTGCAGGGATCCTTCCAGAGGAGCAACGACATAGTTTTAGCTGGAAGGGCTTGGCAGAGCAGCCGGGGAGAAAAGGCCTCTTGTTATTCTCTTTTCTTTCTAACGCAAACCCTAACGCAAACCCTAAAATATAACACCAAAACCTAACCTAAACCTTAACACTATCCCTCACCCTAACTCTAACACTAATCCGAAACCTAATCATAAACCTAACCCTAACACTGAACCAAACTTAACCATGACCAGAACCACAATGCCTAACCGAAACCCTCACCCAAACCCTAACCCTAAACTACACCTCTAACCACTAACACCTTACCATAAACCTACTCCTAACCTTTATCCTAACCCTCACCCTTAACCTAAACTTCACACTAACCCTAAACCAAAGCGTAACCCAAACCCTAAACATAACCCCTAACCCAAAACCGAACCCTAAACCTAACCTTAACACTAAGCTGAACACAAAACCAAACTTTAGCCCAAACCATAAAAATAACCCTCACCCTATCCTAAACTTCATCCAAACCCTAACCCTAAACCTAAACCTAACCCAAACCCTATCCTTGAACATAACTCTAACCATAATGCTAGTCCAAATGTAACCCTAAACGTAACCCTTACAATAGCCCTGAACCTAACCCTAAACCTAATCCTAACCCTAGACCTAAACCTAACCCTAACCCTAAATCTAACCTTGACCCTAAATTGAACACTGACTCTAACACTAAACCGGCACCTAAACCTAAATATTGCCCTACACCTAACCATAACCCTAACTCTAACCCTAATGATGACACTTAACCTAAACCCTCACCTAAACTGTAAAAGTAACCGTAACCCTCACCCTAACCCCTAACCGTATCCCCAACCCTATCCCTAATGCTATCCGTAACCCTAACCCTAACACTAACCTGAACCCCTGAGCCCTAACAATAACCCTAACCCTAACCCAAACCCTAACCCCTAACACCAAAGCCTAACCCAAACCTTAACTCTAACTCGAACACTAACCTGAAACCTAATCATAAACCTAACCGTAACCCTAAACCAAACCTAACCATGGTCAGAACCACAATGCTTTACCAGAACCCTCACCCACCCCTAACCCTAAACTACACTTCTAACCCCTAACACCTTACCATAACCATAATCCTAAGCATACACAACCCTAACCCTAAACCTAAACCGCACCCCAACCACAATGCCTAACACAAACCGTAACCTTAGCTGTTTACACTAAACTTAACCCTAACCTAAAATCTAACCCTAACCCTAAAACTAAACACAACCCATAAACTTAACCCTAACCCTAAACATAACCTTAACACTAACCCGAAAACTAACCCAAACCTTAGCCATAACCCTAACCCTCACCCTATCTTAAACTTCATCCTATCCCTAACCTAAAGCTAACCCTAACTTTAACCCTAAACCTAACCCTAACCTTAACCATGGCCCACTTGTAACCCTAAACCTAACCCTTACAATATCTCTGACCCTAACCCTCACCTTAAACCTAATCCTAACCCTGACCCTAACCCTAACCTAACCTTAACCTAACATTAAGGCTACCATAAACTTACACCTAACCCTAACCTCTAACCCTAACTCTAACTGTAACCCTAGCCCTAACCCTAACAGTAACACCCAAAACACTCAACTGTAAATGGAACTCTAACTCTTACCCTAACACTATACTTAACCCTAAACAGAACCCGACCCTAAACCTTACCGAAACAATAACCCCTAACCCTAACTCTAAACCTAATCATTAGCCTAAACCTAAACTTAAACTTAAACCTAAACCTAAACACTCACCCGAACTCTAACCCTAACCCTAAACCTAAAACAAACCCTCACCCTTCACCAAAATTTCACCCTAACCATAACGCTAAACCTACCTTAAATTCATTCAAACCCTAACCAAAACTAAAACTAACCCTAACGCTAACACTAACCCCAAACCTAAAACTAAACATAACCTAACCCTAACCCCTAACCCTAAACCTCCTAATTAAAATAAACTTCATGCTAAGCCTAACCCTAAAACTAAAAAAACAACCTAAACATGACACTAAATCTCCACCTAACCCTGACCCTAACCCTAACCCTAATCCTAAGCATAAACCTAATCCTAACCCTAACTCTAACCCTAACCCTAACTGTAACACCCTAAAACATCAGCTTAACTGTAAACCTGACACCAACCCTCACAAGAATCCCTAACCCATCCCCCAATCCTAACCCTATCCCTAATCCTAGCCCTAACCCTGAACTAAACCTAACCCTTACCCTAACCCTAAAATTAACCCTAACATTAACTCTACCCTAACCCTAAACTTAAGCCTAACAATAACTCTAAACGTAACCCTAACCCTAACCCAGCACTACCCTTTCCCGTAAACCTAACCTTCACAGTAACCTTACCCCTACCGTAACCCTAACCCTAAACCTAACCCTGACACTAACCTTAACCCTAACTCTAACCTTAACCCTAACACTCACTATTAACTGAAACTTCACCCTAACCCTAACCCTAACCCTAACTCTAACTCTAACCCTAACCATAACAATTAACCTAAACCCTCTCCTTAACGGTAAACCTAACACTAACACACACCCTAACCCTTAACCGTGTCCCCAACCCTAAACCTAATGCTATCCCTAAACTTATCCCTAACCCTAACTCTAACACGAAGAGTAACGCTAATCTAATCCTAACCCTAACATTAACCTTAAACTTAAGACTAGCCTAACCATGAACCTAAACCTAACACCCTAAACCTAATGTCTAACATTATAATTCTAACCCTAATCCTAACCCTTATCCTAACCCTCCCACTTAACCTGAACTTCACACTAATACTAACCCTGTTCGTAAATCTAACCCTAAACATAACCCCTAACCCTAATCCAAACCCTAAACCTAACATTAAAAGTAACATGAGCACAAACCCAAACTCCAGCCCTAACCATAAAAATAACCCTCACCCTAGCCTAAACATCATCCAAACCCTAACCCTAACCTTAGCCCTAACCTAAACCTAAGCAAAACCCTTACCTTAAACCTAACTCTAACCATAACACTAGT
Source organism: Elephas maximus indicus (assembly GCF_024166365.1). Taxonomy (NCBI): domain Eukaryota; kingdom Metazoa; phylum Chordata; class Mammalia; order Proboscidea; family Elephantidae; genus Elephas; species Elephas maximus. Next base: position 2,127,472 of record NW_026060236.1, read on the forward strand.
TCATCTGAAACCCTAAACCTAACCCTTACGATAGCCCTGAACCTAACCCTAACCCTAAACATAATCCTAATCCTAAACCTAACCCTAACTCTAAACTTCACCCTAAATAGAACACTAGCTCTGACCCTAAATACAGCACTAACTCTAACCCTAAACTTGGACGTAAACCTAAATATTACCCTACACCTAACCCTAACCCTAAACCTAACCCTAACTCGAACTCTAACCCTAATCATAACACTTACCCTAAACCCTCACCTTAACTGTAAAACTAACCGGAGCCTTCACTCTAACCCCTAACCGTAGCCCACAACCCTAACCCTAATGCTAACCCTAGCCCTAACCACAACACTAACCTGAAACCCCTAAGCCATAAAGATAACACTAACCCTAACGCAAACCCTAACCTATAACACCAAAACCTAACCTAAACCTTAAAACTATCCCTCACCCTAACTCTAACACTAACCCGAAACCTAATCATAAACCTAACCCTAACACTGAACCAAAATTAACCATGACCAGAACCACAATGCCTAACCGAAACCCTCACCCAAACCCTAACCCTAAACTACACCTCAAAACCCTAACACCTTACCATAACCATAATCCTAACTCTACCCAACCCTAACCATAAACCTAACACTCACCCCAACCACAATGCCTAACACAAATCGTAACCCTAACTGTTACACTTAACTTAACCCTAACCTAAAATCTAACCCTAACCCTAAAACTAAACACAACCCATAAACTTAACCCTAACCCTAAACATAAACTTAACACTAACCTGAAAACGAACCCAAACCTTAGCCATAACCCTAACCCTCACCCTACTTTACTTCACCCTATCCCTAACCTAAAGCTAACCCTAACTTTAACCCTAATCCTACCCCTAAACCTAACCCTAACCTTAACCTTGGCCCATCTGTAACCCTAAACCTAACCCTTATAATAACTCTGACACTAACCCTCGCCCGAAACCTAATTCTAATCCTAACCCTGACCCTAACCCTAACCTAACCTTAACCCTAACTTTAAGCCTACCATAAACTTAACCTAAACCTAACCCCTAACCCAACTCTCACCCTAAACCTAGCCCTAACCCTAACCGTAACAGTTACGCAAAACCCTCACCTTAACTGTAAACGTAAATCTAACTCTTACCGTAACCCTAAACTTAACCCTAATTATAACCCTATCCTAAACCTAACTGAAACACTAACCACTAACCCTAACTCTAACCCTAATGCTTAGCCTAAACCTAACCTTAACCCTAAACCTAACCTTAACCACTAACCCTAACTCTAACCCTAACCCGAAACCAAGCCCTCACACTTAACCAAAATTTCAACCTAAGCATAACACTAAACCTACCCTAACTTCATTCAAACCCTAACCCTAAGCTAAACTGACACTAAACCTAACCCTAACCCTAAACCTAAATCTAACCCTAACCATGAATCTAACCTGAACTCTAAACTAAAACCCTAAACCTGACCCTAACATTAATCCAAACACCTACCCCAACCCTAACCCTCATCCTTAACCTAAATTCCACCCTAAACCTAAGCCTAAAGCACTATCACCATACTCTAGCCCTAACTCTAAACCTAACCTAACTCTAACCCTAAACCTTACTGTAACACCCAAAAACATCAGCTTAATGTAAACATAACACTAATCCTCACACGAAACCCTAACCATTTCCCTAACCCTAACCCTATCCCTCATCCTAACCCTAAACCTGACGTAAACCTAACTCTTACCCTAACCTTAAACTTAACCTTAACCTTAACTCTACCCTAACCTTAACCGTAAACCTAATAATAACTCTAAACCTGACCTTAACCCTAACCCTAAACCCTAGCACTAACTCTAAACCTAACCCTAACCTAGCCTTACACTTTACCGTAAACATAGTCTTAACCCTAACCTGACCGCTACCTTAACCGTAACCTAAACCTAACCCTAACACTAACCTTAACCCTAAATCTAACATTAACCCTGAACCCCACTATTAACTGAAACTTCACCATGACCCTAACTCTAACCCTAACCATAACAATTACCCTAAACCCTCACCTTAACTGTAAACCTAAACCTAACCCTCACCATATCCCCAACCCTCACCCTAACCCCTAACTATATTCCTAACCCTAAACCTAATGCTATCCCTAACCCTAACTGTAACCCTAACACGAACAGTAACCCTAATCGAACACTAACCCTAACATTAACCCTAAACTTAAACCTACCCTAATCATAAACCTAAAACTAGCACCCTAAACCTAACGTCTAACACTAACCCTAATCCTAACCCTAACCCTAACTCTCACCCTTAACCTAAACTTCACACTAACCCTAAACCTAAAACTAACCCTAACACTAAGCATAACCCCTAACCCTAAACTGGACCCTAAATCTAACCATAACACTAACCTGAACACAAACCCAAACTCTAGCCCTAACCCTAAAAGTAACCCTCAGCCTATGCTAAACTTCAACCAAATCCTAACCCGAACCATAACCGTAAACGTAAACCTAGCCCAAACCCTGACCTTAAACCTAACTCTAACAGTAAAGCTAGTCCATCTGTAACCCTAAACCTAAGCCTTACAATAGCTCTGAACCTAACCCTAATCCTAAGCCCAACAATAGACCTAATCCTAAACCTAACCCGAACTCTAAACTTGACCCTAAATAGAACACTAACTCGAACCCTAAACCAGGACTTGAACCTGAAACTTACCCTGCACCTAACCCTGCACCTAACTCTAACCCTAATCCTAACACTTGCCCTAAAACCTAACCTTAACTGCAATACTAACTGTAACCCTCACCTAACCCCTAACCGTACCCCCAAAAGCTAACCCTAATGCTATCCCTAACCCTAACCCTAACACTCACCTGAAAACCTAAGCCCTAACGATAACCCTAACCCAAAACCTAACCCCTAGCACCAAAAAGCCTAACCCTAACTCTAACACTAACCCTAAACCTAAATATAAAACTAACCCTAACCCTAAACCAAACCTAACCATGACCAGAACCACAATGCCTAACCGGAACCCTCACCCAAGCCCTAACCCAAAACTACTCCTCTAATCCCTAACACCTTACCATAACCAGAATCCTAACCCTACCCAACCCTAATGCTAAACCTAATCCTCACACCAACCACAATGCCTAACACAAACCGTAAACCTAACCCTAACCGTAACACTGAACTTAACCCTAACCTAAAATCTACCCCGAACCCTAAAAGTAAACAGAACCCATAAACTTATTCCTAACCCTAAACATAACCTTAACACTCACCTGAAAACTCAAGCAAACCTTAGCCATAACCCTAACCCTCACCCGATCTTAAACTTCACCCTATCCCTAATCTAAAGCACACCCTAACTTTAACCCTGACCCTAGCCTTAACCTTGACCCACCTGTAACCCCAAACCTAACCCTTACAATAACTCTGACCCTAACCATCACCCTAAACCTAATCCTAATCCTAACCCTGACCCTAACCCTACCCAAACCTTAGCCGTTACTTTACCCTACCATAAACTTAAACCTAACCCTAAACTGTAACCTGAAATCTAAACCTAACCCTAGCCCTAGCCCTAAACCTAACCCTAACCCTAAATGTAACACTTACCCAAAACCCTCACCTTAACTGTAAACATAAATCTAACTCTTAACCTAACCCTAAATATAACCCTACCCTAAACCTAACCGAAACACTAACACCTAACTCGGAATCAAATCCTGATCTTTAGCCTAAACCTAACCTTAACCCTAAGCCTAACCCTAACCACTAACCCTAATTCTAATCCGAACCCTAAGCCTGATCCTAAACCGAACCCTAACCCTTACCCTAAACCTGACCCTAACATTAACCGAAACACCTAAACCTAACCCAAACCCTAAACCTAACCCTAACCTTAACCCAAACACCTAACCCTAACGCTAACCCTAACCCTTATCCTTAACATAAATTTCAAGATAAACCTAAGCCTAACCTTAACCCTAAATCTAAACCTAACCCTAAACTATCCCCTAAAAATAGCCCTTAACCTAAACCTCATCCTAACCCTAACTACAACCCTGACCTAACCGTAACACTGTAAAACATCAGCTTAAGTGTAAACCTAACACTAACCCTCCCACGAACACCTAACCCTTTCCCTAACCCTAACCCTATCCCTAATCCTAACCTTAACCCTGACCTAAACCTAACACTTACCCTAACGCTAAGCTTAACCTTAACTGCACCCTAAAACTAACAAAAACTCTAAACCTGACCCTACCTCTTACCCTAAACCCTAGTACTAGCTCTAACTCTAAACCTAACCCTAACCTAGCCCTACCCTTTACCGTAAACCTAGCCTTACCCCTAACCTTACCCCTACCCTAACCCTAACCCTAACACTAAACTTAACCCTAACTGTAATCTTAACCCTAACCCTTACCCTGACCCTGACTATTAACTGAAACTTCACCCTAAACCTAACCCAAACCCTAACTCGAACCCTAACTATAACACTTACCCTAAACCCTCACCTTAACTGTAAACCTAACCCTAACCCACACCCTAACCACAACCCTCACCCTAACCCCTAACCGTATCCCCAACCCTAAACCTAATGCTATCCGTAACCCTATCCCTAACCCAAACACGAACATTAAACCTAATCTAACCCTAACTCTAACATGAACCCAACCCTAACCATAAACCTAACGTTAGCATCCTAAATCTAACCTCTAACACTAACTATAATCCTAACCCTAATTCTAACTCTTATCCTAACCCTCACCCTTAACCTAAACTTCACACTAACCCTAAACCAAAACATAACCCTAACCCTAAACATAACCCCTAACCCTAACCTGAACCCTAGCCTTAAAGCTAACCTGAACACAAACCCAAACTCTAGCCCTAACCATAAAAATAACCCTCACCCTATCCTAAACTTCATCCAAACTCTAACACTACCTTAAACCTAAACCTAACCCAAACCCTAACCTTAAACCTACCTCTAACCATAGCGCTAGTCCATCTGTAACCCTAAACCTAACCCTTACAATAGCCCTGAAATTAACCCTAAACCTAATCCTAGCCCTAGGCCTAATCCTAACCTAACCCTAACTGCACCCTTGACCCTAGAGAGAACACTAACTCTAACCCTAAACCTGGACCTAAACCTAAATCTTCCCCTACACCTAACCCTAAACCTAAAAATAACTCCAACACTAACCCTAATCATAACACTTATCCTAAAGCCACACTTTAACTGTAAAACTAACCGTAACCCTCACCCTAACCCCTAACCGTATCCCCCAAACCTAACCCTAATGCAATCCCTAACCTTAACCCTAAAACTAACCTGAAACCCCTTAGCCCTAACGATAACCCTAACTCTAACACAAACCCTAACCCCTAACACCAAAGCCTAATCCAAACCTTAACCCTAACTCTCACCCTAACTCTAACACTAACCCGAAACCGAATCATAAACCTAAACCAAACCCAACCATGACCAGAACCACAATTCCTAACCGGAACCCTCACCCAAACCCTAACCCTAAACTACACCTCTAACCACTAGCACCTTACCATAAACCTAATCCTAACCTTTATCCTAACCCTCACCCTTAACCTAAACTTCACACTAACCCTAAACCAAAGCGTATCCCAAACCCTAAACATAACCCCTAACCCAAAACCGAACCCTAAACCTAACCTTAACACTAAGCTGAACACAAAACCAAACTTTAGCCCAAACCATAAAAATAACCCTCACCCTATCCTAAACTTCATCCAAACCCTAATCTTAATCTTAACTGTAAACCTAAACCTAACCCAAACCCTAACCTTAAACCTAACTCTAAGTATAATGCTAGTCCACCTGTAACCCTAAACCTAAGCATTTCAATAGCCCTGAACTTAACCCTAAAACTAATCCTAACCCTAGACCAAATCCTAAACCTAACTCTAACCTTGACCCTAAATAGAACACTACCTCTCACCCTGAACCTGAAAGTAAACCTAAATCTTACCCTACATCTAAACCTAACCCTAAACCTAACCGTAACTCTAACTCTAACCCTAATCATAAGACTTGCCCTAAACCCTCACCTTAACTGTAAAACTAACCGTAACCCTCACCAGAATCCCTAAACGTATCCCCCAACACTAACCCTAATGCTAGCCCTAACACTAACCTGAAACCCTAAGCCCTAACGATAACCCTAACCCAAACCAAACCCCTAACACCAAAGCCTAACCCAAACCTTAAACCAAACACTCACCCTAAATCTAACACTAACCCGAAACCTAATCATAAACCTAACCCTAACCCTAAACCAAACCTAACCATGGCCAGAACCAAAATGCCTAACCAGAACCCTCACCGAAACCCTAACCATAAACTACACCTCTAACCCCTAACACCTTATCATAACCATAATCCTAAGCCTACTCAACCCTGACGCTAAAACTAACCCTCAACCCAACCACAACGCCTAAAACAAACCGTAACCCTAACCCTAACCGTAACACTAAACTTAACCCTAACCCTAAACGTAACCTTAACAATAACCTGAAAACTTACCCAAACCTTTAGCCATAACCCTCACCCTAACCCACACCCTATCTTAAACTTCACCCTATCCCTAACCTAAAGCTAACCCTAACTTTAACCCTAACACTACCCCTAAACCTAACACTAACCTTAACCTTGGCCCACCAGTCACCCTACACCTAACCCTTAAGATAACTCTGACCCTAAACCTCACCCTAAACCTAATCCTAATCCTAACCCTACCCTAACTCTAACCTAACCTTAACCTTAACTTTAACCCTACCATAAAATTAAACCTAACCCTAAACCCTAATCCTAACTCTAACCCTAACCCTAACCGTAACACATACCCAAAACCTTCACCTTAACTGTAAACGTAACTCTAATTCTTACCCTAACCCTAAATAAAACCCTACCCTAAACCTAACCAAAACACCCCTAACCCTAACTCTAACCCTAATCCTTAGCCCAGACCTAACCATAACCCTAAACCTACCCTAACTTTATTCAAACCCTAACCTTAAACAAAACTATAACAAACCCTAAACCTATCCCTAACCCTACCCCTGACACTAATCTGAACAATAACCCCTAGCCCTAACCCTAACCCGCACGCTTAACATCAACTTCACCCTAACCCTATCCTAAAACTAAACATAACACTAAATCTCCCCCAACCATGAACCTAACCCAATCCTAACCATAAAACTAACCCTAAACTTAACCCTAACCCTGACCCTGACCCTAACTCTAACCTTAATCCTAACCATAAAAATTACCCTACACACTCAGCTTAAATGGAAACCTACCACTAACCCACACCCTAACATCTAAACCTAAACCCAACCCTTAACCTAACCCTATCTCTAACCTTATCCTAGCCCTACACCTAAACATGACTTAATCCTAACACTTACCCTAAACCTGACCCTAAACCTAACCTTAACCTTCAACCTAATCCTAACCTGAACCCTAAACCCTACCCCAAACCCTAAGCTCAACCCTCACCCTTAAATTAAACTTCACCCTATCCCGAACTCTAACTTTAAACCAAAACCTAATCCTAACTCTAAACCTAACCCTAAACCTGACTCTAACATTAACTCAAACACCTAACCCTAACAGTAAGCCTAACCCTAACCCTAACCCTAACCCTAACCTGACCCTAACCTTAACCCAAACACCTAACCCTAACACTAAACCTAACCCTAACCCTCATCCTTAACCTAAACTGCACCCTAACCCTGACCCTGAAACTAAACATAACACTAAATCTCCCACTAACCCTGACCGTAACCCAAATCCTAACCATAAACCTAACCCTAACTCGAACCTTAACCCTAACCCTGACCCTAACTCTAACCCTAATCCAACCCTAAAACTTACCCTACAAACTCAACTTAAATGGAAACCTAGCACTAACCCTCACCCTAACATCTAAACCTAACCCCAACCCTTAACCTGACCCTATCTCTAATCTTAACCATGCCCTAGCCTAACCATGATTTAACCCTAACACTTACCCTAAACCTAACCCTAAACCTAATCTTAAACCTAAACCTAAAACTAACCTTAACCCTAACCCTAACCCCTAACCCTAAGCTCAACCCTCACTCTTAACTTAAATTTCACCCAAACACTAACCCTAAAACGAACCCAACACTAACCCTAAACGCAAACATAAACCTGACCCTAACGTTAACCCAAACACCTAACCCGAACCCTAACGCTAACCCGAACTCTAAACCGAACCCTAAATTGACCCTAACCTTAACCCAAACACCTAACCCTAACACTAACCCTAAACATAACCCTCATCCTTAACCTAAACTTCACCCTAAACCTAAGCCTAAGCCTAACCCTAAAACTAAACCTAACCCTAAACTATCACCTAACTCTAGCCCGAACGCTAAACCTAACAATGACCCTAACCATAACAGCCTAAAACATCAGCTTAACTGTAAACCTAACACTTACCCTCAGACGAACCCCTAACCCTTTCACAAACCCTAACCCGATCCCTAATCCTAAACCTAACGCTGACGTAAACCTAACCCTTCCCCTAAACCTAAATTAAACCTAACCTTAACTCTACCTATACCTAAACCAAACAATAACTCGAATCCTGACCCTAACCCTAACCCTAAACTCAGCATTAAGTATAATTCTAAACCTAACCCTAACCCTAACCCAGCCCAACCCTTTACCGGAAACCTAGTCTTAACCCTAACCTTACCTACCCTAAACCTAACACTAACGCTAACCTTAACCCTAACTCTAACATTAACCCTAACTTTTAGCGTAACCCTCACTATTAACTGAAACTTCACCCAAACCCTAACCCTAACTCTAACCATAACCATAACACTTACCCTGAACACTCACCTTAACTGTAAAACTAACCAAAACCCTCAACCTAACCCCTAACTGTATCCCGAACCCTAACCCTAAAGCTACCCCTAAGCCTAACCCTCACAATCACCTGAACCTTTAAGCCCTAAGGATAACCCGAACCTGAAATCAAACCCTAACGCATAACACCAAAGCATAACCCAAACCTTAACCCTAACTCTCACCCTAACTCTAACACTAACCCAAAACCTAATCATAAATCTAACCCTAACCCTAAACCAAACCTAACCATGACCAGAACCACAATGCCTAACCAAAACCCTCACCCAAACCCTAACCCTAAACTACACCTCTAACTCCTAACACATTACCATAACCATAATCCTAACCCTAACCAAACCTAACCCTAAACCTAACCCTCATCCCAACCACAATGCCTGACACAAACCATAACCCTAACCCTAACAGTAACACTGTAAATAACCCTAACCTAAAATCTAAACCTGACCCTAAAACTAAACAGAACCCGTAAACTTAACCCTAACCCTAAACATAACCTTAACAATAACCTGAAAACTAACGCAAACCTTAGCCATAACCCTAAACCTAACCCGCACCCCATCTTAAACTTCACCCTATCTCTATCCTAAAGCTAACCCTAACTTTAACCCTAAACCTAACCCTAACCTTAACCTTGGCCAACCTGTAACCCTCATCCAAAACCTTACAATAACTCTGACCCTATCCTTCGCCCTAAACCTAATGCTAATCCTAACCCTAACCTAACCTTAACCCTACCATAATCTTAAACCAAACCCTAACTCCTAACCCTAACTCTAACCCTAACCCTAGCACTAAGCCTAACCCTAACACTAACACTTACCCAAAACCCTCATCTTAACTGTAAACGTAACTCTAACTCTTACCCTAACCCTAAACTTAACCCTAAATATAACTCTACCGTAAACCAAACTGAAACACTAACCCCTAACCCTAACTCTAACCCTAATCCTTAGCCTAAGCCTACCCTTAAACGTAAACCTAACCCTAACCCTAAACCGAACCCTCACTCTTAACCAAAATTCACCCTAACCATGACCCTAAACCTCCCCTAACTTCATTCAAACCCTAACCTTAACCAAAAATAAAACTAAACTTAAACCTAACCCTAAATGTAAACCTAACCCTAACCCGGACCATAACCTGAACCCTAAACCCTAACCCTAACCCTCACGCTTAACATAAACTTCACCCTAACTCTATCCCTAAAACTAAATATAACACTAAATCTCCGCCTAACCCTGACCCTAACCCTAATCCTAACCATAAACCTAACCCAAACCTGAACCTAACTCTAACCCTAACCCTAATCTTAACCCTAAAACTTACCCTACACACTCAGCTTAAATGGAAACCTAGAACTAACCCTCACCCTAACATCTAAACCTAACCCCAACCCTTAACCTAACCCTATCTCTAACCTTAACCTAGCCCTAAACCTAACAATGACTTAACCCTAACATGTACTCTAAACCTAAGCATAAACCTAAACTTAACCCTAAACCTAATCCTAACCTTAACCCTAACCCTAACACCTAACGCTAACCTGAGCTCAACACTCGCCCTTAACTTTAAATGCACCCTAACACTAACCCTAAACTGAACCCTAACCCTAACCCTAAACCTAAGCCTAAACCTGACCCTAGCATTAACCCAAACACGTAAACCTGACCCTAATACTAACCCTAATCTAACCCTAACCTTAACGCAAACACGTAACGCTAACACTAGTCCTAACCCTCATCCTTAACGTATGCTTCACCCTAAACGTAAGCCTAAGCCTAACCTGAAACTAAACCTAACCCTAAACTATCCCCTCAGTCTAGCCCTAACCCTAAACCTAACCCTAACCCTAACTCTAACCATACCCCTAACCATAACACTCTAAAACATCAGCTAAACTGTAAACCTAACACTAACCATCACATGAATCGCTAACCCTTTCCCTAATCCTACCCCTATCCCTAATCCTAACCTTAACCTTGACCTAATCCTAACCCTTACCCTAACCCTAAACTTAACACTAACCTTAACTCGAACTTAACCCTAACCCTCAAAATAACTCTAAACCTGACCCTAACCCTAAGCCTAAACCCTAGCACTAACTCTAACTCTAAACCTAACCCTAAGCCTAACCTAGCCCTACCCTTTACCGTAAACCTAGCCTAAACCCTAACCTTACCCCTACCTTAAACCTAACCCTGACACTAACCTTAAGCATAACTCTAACCTTAACCCTAACCCTGACTATTAACTGAAACTTCACCCTAACCATAAGCCTAACTCTAACTCTAACCCTAACCATAACAAGTACCCTAAACCTTCACCTTCAATGTAAACCTAAACCTAACCCTTAACCGTATCCCCAACCCTAAACCTAATGCTATCTATCCCTCACATTATCCCTAACCCTAACCCGAAGACGAACAGTAACCCTAATCTAACGCTAACCCTAACATTAACCCTAAACTTAACCCTTCCCTAACCATAAACCTAACCCTAACACCCTAAACCTAAACTCTAACACTAACTAGAATCCAAACCCTAATGCAAACCCTTATCCTAACCCTCACCCTTAACCTAAACTTCACACTAACCCTAAACCTAAACCTAATCTGAACATAACCACTAACCCTAACCTGAACCCTAAACCTAACCTTAGCACTAACATGAACACAAACCCAAAGTCTAGCCCTAACCCTAAAAATAACCCTCACCCTATCCTAAACTTCATCCAAACCCTAACGCTAACCTTAGTCCTAAACCTAAACCTAAACCTAACCCAACCCCTAACATTAAATCTAACTCTAACCATAATGCTAGTCCACCTGTAACCCTAAACCTAACCCTTAAAATACCCCTCAACCTAACCCTAAACCTAATCCTAACCCTAGACCTAATCCTAACCCTAACCCGAACTCTAACCTTGACCCTAAATAGAACACTAACTCTACCCCTAAACCTGAAACTAAAGCTAAATCTTACCCTACACCTAACCCTAAACGTAAACCTACCCCTAACTCTATGTCTAACGATAATCGGGACACTTATCCTAAACCCTCGCCTTAAATGTAAAACTAACCGTAACACTCACTCTAACCCCTAACGGTATCCCACAACCCTTACCCTAATGCTATCCCTAACCCTAACACTAACCTGAACACCTAAGCCCTAATGATAACCCTAACCCTAACCCCAAACCTAACCCATAACACCAAAACCTAACCCTAACCTTAAAGGTAGCTCTCACCCTAACTCTAACTCTAACACTAACCCGAAACCTAATCATAAACCTAACCCTAACCCTAAACCAATCCTAACCATGACCAGAACCACAATGTCTAACCGGAACCTCACCCAAACCCTAACCCTAAACTACACCTCTAACACCTAACACCTTACCGTAACCATAATCCTAACCCTACCCAACCCTAACCCTAAACCTAAACCTCACCCCAACCACAACGCCTAACACAAAACGTAACCCTAACCCTAACTGTAACACTAAACTTAACCCTAACCTTAAACATAACCCTAACCCTAAAACTAAACAGAACCCGTAAACTTAACCCTAACACGAAACACAACCTTAACACGAACCTGAAAACTAACCCAAACCTTAGCCATAACCCTAACCCTAACCCTCACCCTAACTTAAACTTCACCCTATCCCTAACCTAAAGCTCACCCTAATTCTAATTATGTTTAGTTTTAGGGCTAGGGTTAGGGTGAAGTTTATGTTAACCTAATTCTAAACCTATCCCTACCCCTAAACCTAACCCTAACCTTAACCTTGGCCCACCTGTAACCCTAAAACTAACCCTTACAATAACTCGGACCCTAACCCTCACCCTAAACCTAATCCTAACCCTGACCATAACCCTAACCTAACCTTAACCCTAACTTTAACCCTACGATAAACTCAAACCTAACCCTAACCCCGAACAATAACTCTAACCAAAATTTCACCCTACCCATAACCCTAAACCTACCCTAACTTCATTCAAATCCTAACCCTAACCAAAACTAAAGCTAACCCTAAACCTAACGCAAACCCTAGCCCTGACCCTAACCTGAACCCTTACCCCTAACCCTAACCCTAACCCTCACGCTTGACATAAACTTCACCCTAACCCTAGCCCTAAAACTAAACATAATACTAAATCTCCCCAACCCTGACCCTAACCCTAATCCTAACCATATACCTAACCCTAACCTTAAACATAATCCTAACCCTGACCCTAAATCTATCTCTAACCCTAATCCTAACCCTAAAACTTACCCTACACACTCAGCTTAAATGGAAACCTAGCACTAACCCTCACACTAACATCTAAACCTAAACCCTACCCTTAACCTAATCTTATCTCTAACCTTTACCTAGCCCTAAACCTAACCATGAATTAACCGTAACACTTACCCTAACCCTAAAACTAATCTTAACCCTAATCCTAATCCTAACCTTAACCCTAACCCTAACCCTAACCCCTAACACTAACCCTAAGCTCAACCCTCACCCTTAACTTAAACTTCACCCTGACCCTAACCTTAAACTAAACCCTAACCCTAAAGCTAACCCTAACATTAACCCAAACACCAAAACCTAACCCTGACACTAACACTAACCCTAAACCTAACCCTAACCTGATCCTAACCTTAACCCAAACACCTAACTCTAATATTTACCCTAACGCTAATCTTAACTTAACTTTCACCCTATACATAAGCATAACCCTAAAATTAAACCTAACCCTAAACTATCCCCTCAGTCTAGCCCTAACCCTAACTCTAACTCTAACCCTGACCCTAACTGTAACACTGTAAAACATCAGCTTAACTGTAAATCTAACACTAACCCTCACACGAACCCTAACCCTTTCCCTAAACCTAACCCTATCCCTAACCCTAACCCTGACCTAAACATAACCCTTACCCTAACCCTAAACTTAACCCTAACCTTAACTCTACCCTAACCCTAACACTAACAATAACTCTAAACCTGACCCGAACCCTACCCCTAAACCCTAGCACTAACTCTAACTCTACACCTAATCCTAAGCCTAACCTAGATGTACCCTTGACCGTAAACCTAGCCTTAACCCTAACCTTACCCCTATCCTAATCCTAACCCTAAACCTAACACTAATCTTAATCCTAACTCTAACCTTAACCCTAACCCTTACCCTAACCCTCACTATTAACTGAAAATTCACCCTAACCCTAACCCTAACTCTAACTCTAACCCTAACCATAACACTTACCCTAAACCCTCACCTTAACTGTAAACCTAACACTAAACCTCACCCGAACCCCTAACCGAATCCCCAACCCTAAACCTGCCGCTACCCCTAAACTTATCCCTAACCCTAACCCAAACACGAACAGTAACACTAATCTAATACTAACCCTTACATTAACCCTAAACTTAACCCTACCCTAACCATAAACCTAACCCTAACACCCTAAACGTAAACTCTAACACTAAGCATAATCCTCACCGTAATCCTAACCCTTACCTTGACCCTCACTATGAACCTAAACATCACTCTAACCCTGAACCTAAACCTAACACTAACCCTAAACGTAACTCCTAACACTAACCCGAACCCTAAAACTAACCTTAACACTAACCTGAACACAAAATCAAACTTCAGCCCTAATCATAAGAATAACCCTCACCCCGTCCTAAGGTTCATCCAACACTAACCCTAACCTTCACCCTCAACCTAAACCAAACCCTAACCTTAAACCAAACTCTAACCATAACACTACTCCACCTGTAACCCTAAAACTAAGCCTTACATTAGCCCTGAACCTAACCCTAGACCTAACCCTAATCCTAACCCTAACTCTAAGCTTGATCCTAAAGAGAACACTAACTCTAATTCTAAACCTGAACCTAAACCGAAATCTTACCCTACACCTAACCCTAACCCTGAACCTAACCCTAACTCTAACCCTAAAAATAACACTTACCCTAAACCCTCACCTTAACTGTAAAACTAACCGCAACCCTCAACCTAACCCCTAACCGTATCCCCCAACCCTAACCCTAATGCTATTCCTAACCCTAACACTAACCTGAAACCCTGAGCCCTAACGATAACCCTAACCCCTAACCCAAACCCTAACCCCTAACACCAAAGCCTAACCCAAACCTTAACCCTAAGTCTCACCCTATCTCTAACTCTAACATTAACCCGAAACCTAATAATAAACCTAACCCTAACCCTAACCCTAAACCAAACCTAACCATGACCAGAACCACAATGACTAACCGGAACCCTCACCCAAACCCTAACCCTAAACTAAAACTCTAACCCTTAACACCTTACCATAACCATAATCCTAACCCTACCCAACCCGAACCCTAAACCTAACCCTCACCCAAACGACAAAGCCTAACACAAACCGTGACCCTAATCCTAACCATAACACTAAACTTAACCCTAACCTAAAATTTAACCCTAACCCTAAAACTAAAAAGAACCCATAAACTTAACCCTAACCCTAAACATAACCTTAACACTAACCTGAAACCAAACTCAAACCTTAGCCATAACCCTAACACTAACCCTCAGCCTATCTTAAACTTCACCCTATCCCTAAGCTAAAGCTCACCCTAACTTTAACCCTGACCCTACCCCTAAATCAAACCCTAAACTTAACCTTGGCCCACCTGTAGTACCCTAAACCTAACCCTTACAATAACTCTGACCCTAACCCTCACGCTTACCCTAACCCTAACCGTAACCCTCACCCTTAACCAAAACTTCACACTAACCCTAAATCTAAACATAACCCTACCCCCAAACATAACCCCTAACCCTAATCCAAACGCTAAACCTAACCTTAACACTAACCTGAACACGAACCCAAACTCTAGCCCTAACCTTAAAAATAACACTCACCATATCGTAAACTTCATCCAAACCCTAACCCTAAATCTAAACCTAACCCAAACCCTAAACTTAAACTTAACTCTAATCATAACGCTAATCCACCTGTAACCCTAAACCTAACCCTTACAATAGCCCTGAACCTAACAATAACCCTTACCCAAAACCCTAAACCAAATCCTAACCCGAAGCCTAAACCGAAGCCTAACGTGAACCCAAACCCGAACCCTAAACCCAAACCATATCACTAGCCCTAGCCCTAGGCCCTAGCCCAAGTCCTAGCCCTAGCCAGAGCCCTAAACCTAACACTAACTCGAACCCTAAAACCTAACCCTAAACATTAACCCTAACCCTGAACACTAACCCTAACACTAACCGCTAACCCTAAACCCAAACCCTAAAAACTAACCCTAAGCCTGAACACTAACCCTAACACTAACTGCTAACCCTAAACCCTAACCCTAACCCTAAACCCTAACACTAACCCTAACACTAACCATAAACCCTAACCCTAAACTCTAACCATAAGCCTAACCCAAAACCCTAACCCTAACCCTAAACTCTAGCCCTAAAACCCTAGCCCTAGAAATAGCCCTAACACCAAGCCCTAGCCCTAGCCCTAAGCCTAACCCTAACCTCTAAACTCTAAAACTAACCCTAGCCCTAACCCTAAACCCTAAATCCTAAACCTAAACCCAAACCCTAAACCTAACCCTGACTCTAACCCCTAACCCTGACCCAGACCCTGACCCTAAACCGTGACAATGACCCTAAACCCTGACCATGACCCTAACCCTGACCATGACCCTAACCCTGACCCTAAACTCTGACCCTGACACTAAACACTGACTCTGACCCTGACCCTAAACTCTATCACTAAACACTAAACCCTAACCCCTAGCCCTAACCCCTAGCCCTAACCTTACCCCAACCCTAATCCTAAACCCTAAACCCTAACCATAAAAACAAACCCTAAACCTAACCCTGACCCTAACCCCTAACCCTGACCCTGACCATAAACCCTGACCCTGACACTAAAAACTGACCCTGACCCTAAACTCGAACACTAAACCCTAAAACCTAACCTTAACCCCTAAACCCGATCCCGAACCATAACCCTAACACTAAACTAAACCCTAAACCCTAACCTGTGTAGGGAGTGAGGAGGTGGGAGGGACTAGGCTGGGCGCTGTGAAGGGAGTCAGGAGGTGGGAGAGACCATGCAGGGCCCTGTATAGAGAGTGAGAGACCAGGCAGGGCACTGTATAGGGAGTAAGATGGTGGGACAAAAGAGACAGAAACCTGTGTAGGGAGTGAAGAGCTGAGAGACCAGACAGAGACCTTTGTAGGGAGTGAGGAGGTGGGTGAGACCAGGCAGGGCCCTGAGTAGGGAGAGAGGAGATGGAAGAGACCAGGCAGGGACAGGTGTAGGAAGTGAGGAGGTGGGAGGGACCAGGAAGGGCCCTGTGTAAGGAGTGAGGATGTGGAAGAGAACAGGCAGAGAACTCTGTAGGGAGTAAGGAGGTGGGACAGACCAGGCAGAGACCTTTACAGGGATGGAGGAGGTGGGAGAGAAAAGGCGGGGCCCTGAGTAGGGAGTGAGGAGCTGGGAGCAACCAGGCACGGCCATGTCTAGGGAGTGAGGAGGTGGGAGAGGTCAGGCAGGGACCTGAGTAGGGAGTTAGGCCTTAGGAGAGACCAGGCAGAGACCTGCATAGGGAGTGAGGAGGTGAGAGAGACCAGGTAGGATGCTGTGTAAAGAGTGAGGATGTAGGAGAGACCAGGCAGGGCCCTGTGTAAGGAGTGATGAGGTGGGAGAGACGAAGCAGGGACCTGTGTAGGGAGTGAGGAAGTGGGAGAGGCCAGGCAGAGACCTGTGTAGGGAGTGAGGAAGTGGGAGAGGCCAGGCAGAGACCTGTGTAGGGAGTGAGGAGGTGGGAGAGAATAGGCAGAAACCTGTGTAGGGATTGAGAAGATGGTAGACAGCAGGCAGGGCCCTGTGTAGGGAGTGAAGAGGTGGGAGAACCATTCAGAGACCTGCATAGGGAGTGAGGAGATGGGAGAGACCAGGAAGGGCCCTCTGTAGGGAGTGAGTTGGCCAGAGATCAGGCATGTCCCTGTATGGAGTAAGGATATGGGAGAGACCAGGCAGGGCCCTGTGCAGGGAGTTAGGAGGTGGGAGAGAACAGGCAGAGAAGAGTGTAGGGAGTGAGGAGGTGGGACAGACCAGGCAGGGCTCTGTGCATAGAGAAGATGGGAGACAGCAGACAGGGCCCTGTGTAGGGAGTGAAGAAGAGGGAGACCCAGGCAGAGTCCTGCTTAGGGAGTGAGGAGATGGGAGAGACCAGGCAGAGCCAAGTATAGGGAGTGAGGATATGGGAGAGACCAGGCAGGCCCTGTGTAAGGAGTGATGAGGTGGGAGAGACCAAGCAGGACCCTGTGCAGGGTGTGAGGGGGAGGGAGCATCCAGGCAGGGCCCTGTGTAGGGAGTGAGGTGTTGGGAGAGACCACACAGGTCCTGTGTAGGGAGTGAGAATGTGCCAGAGATCAGGCAGGGCCCTGTGTAGAGAGTGAGGAGGTGGGAGAGAACAGACAGAGACATACGTAGGGAGTAAGCAGAAGGGAGACACCAGGCAGGGCCCTCTGTAGGGAGTGAGGAGGAGGGACATACCAGGCAGGGCCCTGTGTAAGGAGTGAGGAGGTGGGAGAATCCAGGCAGACACCTGTGTAGGGAGTGAGGAGCTGGAAGAGACCAGGCAGGGACCTGTGTAGGTCCTGAGGAGGTGGGAGAGGCCAGGCAGCGTCCTGTGTAGGGAGTGAGAAGGTGGGAGAGACCAGGCAGGGCCCTATGTTGGGAGTGAGGATGCAGGAGAGAAGAGGCAGAGATGTGGGAGAGACCAGGCAAAGACCTGTGAAGGGACTGAGGAGGTGGGAGAGACCTGGCAGGGCCCAGTGTAGGGAGTGAGTATCTTGGAGAGAAGAGGCAGAGACCTGTGTAGGGATTGAGAAGAAGGAGAGACCAGGCCGGGCCCTGTGTAGGGAGTGAGGAGGTGGGAGAGGCCAGGCAGAGCCCTGTGTAGGGAGTGAGGTGTTAGGAGAGACCAGGCAGGGCCCTGTGTAGGGAGTGATGAGGTGAGAGAGACCAGGTAGGACCCTGTGTACAGAGTGAGGATGTGGAAGAGAACAGGCAAGGCTGTGTGTAGGAAGTAAGGTGGTGGAGATACCAGTCAGGGACCTGTGTAGGGATTGAGGAAGTGGGAGAGACTAGGCAGGACCCTGTGTAGGGAGTGAGGAGGTGGGAGAGACCATCAGGGCCCTGTGTAGGGAGTGAGGAGGTGATAGAGAACAGGTAAGGCCCTGCATACACAGTGAGGAGTTGGGAGAGACCACCCAGATACCTGAGTAGGGAGTCAGGAAGTGGGAGAGATCAGGCAGAGCCCTGTGTAGGAAGTGAGGTGTTAGGAGTACCAGGCAGGGCCCTGTGTAGGGAGTGAGGAGGTGGGAGAGACCAGGTTGGACCCTGTGTACAGAGTGAGGATGTGGGAGAGACCAGGCAGGTCTGTGTGTAGGGAGTAAGGAGGTGGAGATGCCAGGCAGGGCCCTGTGTAGGGAGTGAGGATGTAGGAGAGATCATCAGGGCCCTGTGCAGGGAGTGAGCAGATGGGATACACCAGGCAGGGCCCTGTATAGGGAGTGAGGAGATGGGAGAGAACAAGCACAGCCCTGTGTAGGGAGTGAGAAGAAGGGAGATAACAGCCAGAAACACAGTGCAGGGACTGAGGAGGTGGGAGAGGTAAGGCAGGACCCTGTGTAGGGAGTGAGGGGGTGATAGAGACCAGGCAGAGCCCTGTGTAGGGAGTGAGGAGGTGGGAGAGGCCAGGCATGGCCCTGTGTAGGGAGTGAGGAGGTGGGAGAGACCAGGCAGGGCCCTGTGGAGGGAGTAAGGAGGTGGAGAGACCAGGCAGTGGCTTGTTTAGGGAGTGAGCAGGTGCGAGAGAACATCAGGGCCCTGTGTAGGGAGTGAGGAGGAGGGAGAAAACAGGCTAACACCTGTGTATGTAGTAAGGAGGTGGGAAAGACCACCCAGAGACCTGTGTAGGGATTGAGGAATGGGAGGGAACAGGCAGAGAACTGTGTAGGGAGTGAGGAGGTAGGAGAGACCAGGCAAGGCCCTGTGTAGGGAGCGAAGAGGTGGAGAACCAGGCAGAGCCCTGCGTAGGGAGTGAGGAGGTGGGATTGACTAGGCAGGACCCTGGGTAGGGTGTGAGGAGGTGGGAGATTCCAGGCAGGGCCCTTTGTAGGGAGTGAGGTGTTGGGAGAGACCAGGCAGAGTCCTGTGTAGGGAGTGAGGATTTGGGAGAGACCAGGCAGGGCCCTGTGTATGGCCTGAGGAGGTTAGAAATACCAGGCAGGGCCCTGAGTAGGGAGTGAGGAAGTGGGAGAGAAGAGGCAGGGCCCTGTCTAGGGATTGAAGAGGTGGGAGAGAACAGGCAGAGACCCTTGTAGGGAATGGGGAGGTGGGAGAACCATGCAGAGACCTGTGTAGGGATGGAGAAGGTGGGAGGGACCAGTTAGGGCCCTGTGTGTGCAGTCAGGATGTGAGAGAGAGGAGGCAGGGCCCTGTGTGAATTGAGGATGTGGGAGAGGCCAGGCAGGGCCCTGTATAGGGAGTGAGGAGGTGAGAGAGGCCAGTCAGGGACCTGTGTAGGGAGTTAGGCGTTAGGAGAGACCAGGCAGGGCCCTGTGTAGGGAGTGAGGAGGTGGGAGAGACCAGGCAGAGACCTGCATAGGGAGTGAGGAGGTGAGAGAGACCAGGTAGGATGCTGTATAAAGAGTGAGGATGTAGGAGAGACTAGCCAGAGCCCTGTGTAGGGAGTAAGGAGGTGGAGAGACCAGGCAGGGTCCTGTTTAGGGAGTGAGGAGGTGGGAGAGATCATCAGGGCCCTGTAAAGGGAGTGAGGAGGTGGGAGAGACCACCCAGATACCTGTGTAGGGACTGAGGAGGTGGGAGAGAAAAGACAGAGCCCTGTGTAGGGAGTGAGGAGGTGGGAGATACCAGGCAGGGCCCTGTGTAGGGAGTGAGGAGGTGGCAGAGACCAGGCAGGGCCCTGTCTAGGGAGTGAGGAGGTGGAAGAGACCAGGCAGAGACCTGTGTACTGAGTCAGGAGGTGGGAAAGAACAGGCAGGACTGTGTTTAGCAAGTGAGGGGGTGAGAGAGAATAGGCAGAAACTTGTGTAGGGAGTGAGAAGATGGAAGACAGCAGGCAGGGCCCTGTGTAGGGAGGGAAGAGGTGGGAGAAACATTCAGAGACCTGAATAGGGAGTGAGGAGTTGGGAGAGACCAGGCAGGGCTCTGTGCAGGGAGTGAGGAGGCCAGAGATCAGGCAAGTCCCTTTGTATGGAGTAAGGATGTGGGAGAGACCAGGCAGGGCCCTGTGCAGGGAGTGAGGAGGTAGGAGAGATCAGGCAGGGACTGGTGTAGGGAGTGAGGAGGTGGGAGAGACCAGGCAGGGCCCCGTGTAGGAAGTGAGGAAGTGGGAAAGAAGAGGCAGAAAGCTGTGTATGGAGTGAGAAGATGGGAGACACTAGCCAGGGCCCTTTGTAGGGAGTGAAGAGGTGGGAGAACAAGGCAGAGTCCTGCATAGAGAGTGAGGAGGTGGGAGAGGACAGGCAGAGCCCTGCTTAGGGAGTGAGGATGTGGGAGAGACAAAGCAGGGCTCTTTGTAAGGAGTGATGAGGTGGGAGAGACTAGACAGGACCCTGCTAGGGGTTATTGATATTGTAAGGGTTAGGTTTAGGGTTAGGGTAGGGGTAAGGTTAGGGTTAAGGCTAGCTTTACTGTAAAGGGTGGGGCCAGGTTAGGGTTAGGGTTAGGTTTAGAGTTCGAGTTAGATCTAGGGTTTAGGGTTAGGGTTAGGGTCCGGTTTAGAGTTATTGTTAGGTTTAGGGTAGAGTTAAGGTTAGCGTTAAGTTTAGGGTTAGGGTAAGGATTAAGTTTAGGTCAGGGTTAGGGTTAGGATGAGTGATAGGGTTAGGGAAAGGGTTAGGGGTTCGTGTGAGGCTTAGTGTTACATTTACAGTTAAGCTGATGTTTTAGGGTGTTACTACCAGGGTTTACCAGGGTTAGGGTTAGAGTTAGGGTTAGGGTTAGGTTTAGGGTTAGGGCGAGAGTTAGAGGATAGTTTAGGGTTAGGTGTAATTTTAGGGTTAGGGTTAGGGTTAGGCTTAGGTTTAGGGTGAAGTTTAGGTTAAGGATGAGGGTTAGGATTAGGCTTTGGTGTTTAGGTTAAGGTTAGGGTTACGTTTAGGGTTAGGCTTAGTGTTAGGTTTAGCGTTAAGTGTTTGGGTTAATGTTAGGGTCAGGTTTAAGGTTAGGTTTAGGGTTAGGGTTAGTGTTTGGTTTAGGGTTAGGGTTACGGTTAGGGTGAAGTTTAAGTTAAGGGTGAGTGTTGAGCTTAGGGTTAGTGTTGGGGTTAGGGTTAGGCTTAAGGTTAGGATTAAGTTTAGGCTTAAGGTCAGATTTAGAGTTAGGGTAAGTGTTAGGGTTAAGTCATAGTTAGGTTTAGGACTAGTTTTTAGTTAGAGATAGGGTTGGGTTCAGGGTTGGGGTTAGGTTTAGATGTTAGGGTGAGGGATAGTGCTAGGTTTCCATTCAAACTGAGTGTGTAGGGTAAGTTTTAGGGTTAAAGTTAGAGTTAGAGTCAGGGTTAGGTTTAAGTTTAGTGTTGGGATTATGTTTATGGTTAGGGTCAGGGTTGGGGAGATTTAGTGTTTAGGGTTACAGTGAATTTATGTTCTGCGAGAGGGTTAGGGTTAGGGGTTTGGGTTCAGGTTAGAGTCAGGGTTAGGGTTAGGTTTAGGGTTAGGGTTAGGTTTAGTGTTAGTGTTAGTTTTGCTTAGGGTTAGGGTTTGAATGAAGTTAGGGTAGGCTTAGTGTTATGCTTAGGGTGAAATTTTGGTTAAGGGTGAGGGTTCGGCTTAGGCTTAGGGTTAGAGTTAGGGTCAGTGGTTAGGGTTAGGTTTAGGGTTAAGGTTAGGTTTAGGCTAAGGATTAGGGTTAGCGTTACGGTTAAGGGTTAGCATTTCAGTTAGGTTTAGGTTAGGGTTATAATTAGGGTTAAGTTTAGGGTTAGGGTAAGAGTTAGAGTTACATTTACAGTTAAGATGAGGGTTTTGGGTAAGTGTTACAGTTAAGATTAGGGTTAGGGCTAGGGTTAGGGTTAGAGTTAGGGTTAAGGGTTAGGGTTAGGTTTAAGATTATGGTAGGCTTAAAGATAGGGTTAAGGTTAGGTTAGGGTTAGGGTCAGGGTTAGGATTAGAATTAGGTTTAGGGTGAGGATTAGGGTCAGAGTTATTGTAAGGGTTAGGTTTAGGGTTACAGGTGGGCCAAGGTTAAGGTGAGGGTTAGGTTTAGGGGTAGGGTTAGGGTTAAAGTTAGGGCGAGTTTTAGGTTAGGGATAGGGTGCAGTTTAAGACAGGGTGAGGGTTAGGGTTATGGCTAAGGTTTGGGCTTGTTTTCAGGTTAGTGTTAAGGTTATGTTCAGGGTTAGGGTTAAGTTCATGGGTTGTGTTTAGTTTTAGGGTTAGGGTTAGATTTAAGGTTAGGGTTAAGTTTAGTGTTACGGTTAGGGTTAGGGTCACGGTTGTGTTAGGCTTTGTGGTTGGGGTGAGGGTTAGTTTTAGGGTTAGGGTTGGTTAGGGTTAGGATTATCGTTATGATAAGGCGTTAGGGGTTAGAGGTGTAGTTTAGGGTTAGGGTTTGGGTGAGGGTTCCGGTTAGGCCTTGCGGTTCTGGTCATGGTTAGGTTTGGTTTAGGCTTAGGGTTAGGTTCATGATTCGGTTTCGGGTTAGTGTTAGAGTTAGGGTGAGAGTTAGTGTTAAGGTTTTTGCTAGGCTTTGGTGTTAGGGTTAGGGTTTGTGTTAGGGTTAGGTTTATCATTAGGGCTCAGGGGTTTCAGGTTAATGTTAGGGTTAGGGTTAGGGATAGCATTAGGGTTAGGGTTGTGGGATACGGTTAGGATTTAGGGTGCGGGTTACGGTTAGTTTTACAGTTAAGGTGAGGGTTTAGGGTAATTGTTATGATTAGGGTTATAGTCAGAGTTAGGGTTTGGTTTAGGATTAGGGTTAGGTGTAGGGTAAGAATTAGGTTTAGGTCCATGTTGAGGGTTAGACTTAGTGTTCTATTTAGGGTAAAGTTTAGGGGTAGGGTTAGGATTAGGTCTAGGGTTAGGATTAGGATTATTTTAGGGTTAGGTTCAGGGCTATTGTAAGTGTTCGGTTTAGGGTTACAGATGGACTAGCGTTATTCTTAGAGTTAGGTTTAAGGTTAGGGTTTGGGTTAGGTCTAGGTTTAGGGTTAAGGTTATGGTTAGTGTTTGGATGAAGTTCAGGATAGGGTGAGGGTTATTTTTATGGTGAGGGCTAGGGTTTGGGTTTGTGTTCAGGTTAGTGTTAAGGATAGGTTTAGGGTTCGGTTAGGTTTAGGCGTTATGTCTAGGGTCAGCGTTAGGTTAGGTTTAGGGTTAGTGTGAAGTTTAGGTTAAGGGTGAGGGTTATGGTAAGGGTTAGGATTATAGACGGTGTTAGACGTTAGGTTTAGGGTGTTAGGGTTAGGTTTATGGTTAGGGTAGATTTAAGTTTAGGTTTAATATTAGGGTTAGGGTTAGATTTGGGTTACTGTTCGTATTAGGGTTAGGGTTAGGGATAAGTTTGGGGATAGCGTTAGGTTTAGGGTTGGGGATACGGTTAAGGATTAGGGTGAGGGTTAGGGTTAGGTTTACAGTTAAGGCGAGGGTTTAGGGTAATTGTTATGGTTAGGGTTAGAGTTAGAGTTAGGCTTAGGGTTAGGGTGAAGTTTCAGTTAATAGTCAGGGTTAGGCTTAAGGTTAGAGTAGGGTTAAGGTTAGTGTTTGGCTTAGGTATAGCGTTAGGGAGATTTAGTGTTATGTTTAGTTTCAGGGTCAGGGTTAGGGTGCAGTTTAGGTTAAGGATGAGGGTTAGGGTTAGGTTTAGTGTTAGGGTTAGGTGTTTGGGTTAAGGTTAGGGTCAGGTTAGGGTTAGGGTTAGGGTTAGGCTTACTGTTAGGGTTAGGTGTTTGAGTTAATGTTAGAGTCAGGTTAGGGTTAGGTTTAGAGTTAGGATTAGGTTTTGGTTTAAAGTTAGAGTTCGGGATAGGGTGAAGTTTAATTTAAGGGTGAGGGTTGAGCTTAGGGTTTGGGGTAGGGGTTAGGGTTCAGGTTAGGATTAGGTTGAAGGTTAAGGTTAGGTTTAGGGTCAGGTTTAGGGTAAGTGTTAGGATTAAGTCATGTTTAGGTGTAGGGCTAGGATAAGGTTAGAGATAGGGTTAGGTTAAGGGTTGGGTTTAGGTTTAGATGTTAGGGTGTGGGTTAGTGGTAGGTTTCCATTTAAGCTGAGTGTGTAGGGTAATTTTTATGGTTAGGATTAAGGTTAGAGTTAGGGTCAGGGTCAGGGTTAGGGTTAAGTTTAGGGTTAGTTTTATGGTTAGGATTGGGTTAGGTTCATGGTTGGGGGAGATTTAGTGTTATGTTTAGTTTTAGGATAGGGTTAGGGTGAAGTTGATGTTAAGCGTGCGGGTTAGGGTTAGGGCTAGGGGTTATTGTTCAGATTAGTGTCAGGGGTAGGGTTAGGGATAGGTTTAGGGTTTGTTATAGTTTTGTTTAAGGTTAGGGTTTGAATAAAGTTAGGGTAGGTTTAGGGTTATGGTTAGGTCTGGGCTAAGGATTAGGGTTAGAGTTAGGGTTAGGGGTGTTTTGGTTAGGTTTAGGGTAGGGTTTTATTTAGGGTTAGGGTAAGAATTAGAGTTACGTTTACAGTTAAGGTGAAGGTTTTGGGTATGTGTTACGGTTAGGGTTAGGGTTAGAGTTAGGATTAGGGTTTAGGGTTAGGTTTAATTTTATGGTAGGGTTAAAGTTAAGGTTAAGGTTAGGTTAGAGTTAGGGTAGGGTTAGGATTAGGATTAGGTTTAGGGTGAGGTTTAGGGTCAGAGTTATCTTAAGGGTTAGGTGTAGGGTGACTGGTGGGCCAAGGTTAAGGTTAGTGTTAGGTTTAGGGGTAGTGTTAGGGTTAAAGTTAGGGTTAGCTTTAGGTTAGGGATAGGGTGAAGTTTAAGATAGGGTGTGGGTTAGGGTGAGGGTTATGGCTAAAGGTTTGGGTAAGTTTTCAGGTTATTGTTAAGGTTACGTTTAGGGTTAGGGTTAAGTTTAGTGTTACGGTTAGGGTTAGGGTTACGGTTTGTTTTAGGCGTTGTGGTTGGGTTGAGGGTTAGTTTTAGCGTCAGGGTTGAGTAGGCTTAGGATTATGGTTATGATAAGGTGTTAGGGGTTAGAGGTGTAGTTTATGGTTAGGGTTTCGGTGAGGGTTCTGGTTAGGCATTTTGGTTCTGGCCATGGTTAGGTTTGGTTTAGGGTTAGGGTTAGGTTTATGATTAGGTTTCGGGTTAGTGTTAGATTTAGGGTGAGTGTTTGGTTTAAGGTATGGGTTAGGCTTTGGTGTTAGGGGTTTGGTTTGGGTTAGGGTTATCGTTAGGGCTTAGGGTTTCAGGTTAGTGTTAGGGCTAGCATTAGGGTTAGTGTTGGGGGATACGTTTAGGGATTCTGGTGAGGGTTACGGTTAGTTTTACAGTTAAGGTGAGGGTTTAGGGCAAGTCTTATGATTAGGGTTAGAGTTAGAGTTACGGTTAGGTTTAGGGTTAGGTTTAGATGTAGGGTAAGATTTAGGTTTACTTTCAGGTTCAGGGTGAGAGGTAGTGTTCTATTTAGGGTCAAGGTTAGAGTTAGGTTTAGGATTTGGTCTAGGGTTAGGATTAGTTTTAGGGTTAAGTTCAGGGCTATTGAAATGCTTAGGTTTAGGGTTACAGGTGGACTAGCATTATACTTAGAGTTAGGTTTAAGGTTAGGGTTTGGGTTAGGTTTAGGTTTACAGTTAAGATTAAGATTAGGGTTTGGATGAAGTTTAGGATAGGGTGAGGGTTATTTTTATGGTTTGGGCTAAAGTTTGGTTTTGTGTTCAGCTTAGTGTTAAGGTTAGGTTTAGGGTTCGGTTTTGGGTTAGGGGTTATGTTTAGGGTTTGGGATACGCTTTGGTTTAGGGTTAGTGTGAAGTTTAGGTTAAGGGTGAGGGTTAGGATAAAGGTTAGGATTAGGTTTATGGTAAGGTGCTAGTGGTTAGAGGTGTAGTTTAGGGTTAGGGTTTGGGTGAGGGTTCCGGTTAGGAATTGTGGTTCTGGTCATGGTTGGGTTTGGTTTAGGTTTATGATTCGGTTTCGGGTTAGTGTTAGAGTTAGGGTGAGAGTTAGGGTTAAGGTTTGGATTAGGCTTTGGTGTTAGGGGTTAGGGTTTGTGTTAGAGTTAGGGTTATCGTTAGGGCTAAGGGGTTTCAGGTTAGTTTTAGGGTTAAGGTTAGGGATTGCATTAGGGTTAGGTTTGGGGGATACGGTTAGGGGTTAGGGTGAGGGTTACGGTTAGTTTTACAGTTAAAGTGTGGCTTTAGGATAAGTGTTATGATTAGGGTTAGTGTTGGAGTTATTTTTAGGTTTAGGGTTAGGTGTAGGGGAAGATTTAGGTTTAGGTCCAGGTTTAGGGTTAGAGTTAGTGTTCTCTCTAGGGTCAAGGGTGCAGTTAGGGTTAGGTTAGGATTAGGCCTAGGGCTAGGATTAGGTTTAGGGTTAATTTCAGGGCTATTGTAAGGGTTAGGTTTAGGGTTACAGATGGACTAGCGCTATGGTTAGAGGTAGGTTTAAGGTTAGGGTTTGGGTTAGGTTTAGGTTTAAGGTAGTGTTAGAGTTTGGATGAAGTTTAGGATAGGGTGAGGGTTATTTTTATGGTTAGGGCTAGAGTTTGGGTTTGTGTTCAGGTTAGCTTTAAGGCTAGGGTTCAGGTTAGGGTTAGGGGTTATGTTTAGGGTTAGGGTTATGTTTTGGTTTAGGGTTAGTGTGAAGTTTAGGTTAAGGGTGAGGGTTAGGATAAGAGTTAGAATTAGGGTTAGGATTATAGTTAGTGTTAGAGGTTAGATTTAGGATGCTAACGTTAGGTTTATGGTTAGGGTTGGGTTCATGTTAGAGTTAGGGTTAGATTAGGTTTAATGTTCGTGTTTGGGTTAGGGATAGGGTTACGGATAGCATTAGGTTTAGGGTTGGGGATACGGTTAGGGGTTAGGGTGAGGGTTGTGGTTAGGGTGTGGGTTAGGGTTAGGTTTACAGTTAAGGTGAGGGTTTAGGGTAAGTGTTATAGTTAGGGTTCGAGTTAGGGTTTGGGTTAGGTTTAGGGTGAAGTTTCAGTTAATAGTCAGGGTCAGGGTAAGGGTTAGGGTTAAGATTACAGTTAGGGTTAAGTTTAGTGTTAGGGTTAGGGTTAGGGTAGGGGTAAGGTTAGGGGTAAGGCTAGGTTTACGGTAAAGGGTAGGGCTAGGTTAGGGTTAGGTTTAGAGTTAGAGCTAGTACTAGGGTTTAGGGTAAGAGGTAGGGTCAGGTTTAGAGTTTTTGTTAGTTTTAGGGTGCAGTTAAGGTTAAGCTTAGCGTTAGGGTAAGTGTTAGGTTTAGGTCAGGGTTAAGGTTAGGATTAGGGATAGGGTTAGGGTTAGGGAAAGGGTTAGGTGTTCGTGGGAGGGTTAGTGTTAGGTTTACACTTAAGCTGATGTTTTACAGTGTTACGGTTAGGTCAGGGTTGTAGTTAGGGTTAGGATGAGGTTTAGGTTAAGGGCTATTTTTAGGGGATAGTTTAGGGTTAGGTTTAGATTTAGGGTTAAGGTTAGGCTTAGGTTTATCTTGAAATTTATGTTAAGGATAAGGGTTAGGGTTAGCGTTAGGGTTAGGTGTTTGGGTTAAGGTTAGGGTTAGGTTTAGGGTTTGGGTTAGGTTTAGGTGTTTCGGTTAATGTTAGGGTCAGGTTTAGGGTAAGGGTTAGGGTTCGGTTTAGGATCAGGCTTAGGGTTCGGATTAGAATTAGGGTTAGTGGTTAGGGTTAGGCTTAGGGTTAAGGTTAGGTTTAGGCTAAAGATCAGGATTTGATTCCGAGTTAGGTGTTAGTGTTTCGGTTAGGTTTAGGGTAGGGTTATATTTAGGGTTAGGTTAAGAGTTAGATTTATGTTTACAGTTAAGGTGAGGGTTTTGGGTAAGTGTTACATTTAGGGTTAGGGTTAGGTTTAGGGCTAGGGCTAGGGTTAGGTTTAGATTTCAGGTTACAGTTTAGGGTTAGGTTTAAGTTTATGGTAGGGTAAAGTAACGGCTAAGGTTTGGGTAGGGTTAGGGTCAGGGTTAGGATTAGGATTAGGTTTAGGGTGATGGTTAGGGTCAGAGTTATTGTAAGGGTTAGGTTTGGGGTTACAGGTGGGTCAAGGTTAAGGCTAGGGTCAGGGTTAAAGTTAGGGTGTGCTTTAGATTAGGGATAGGGTGAAGTTTAAGATAGGGTGAGGGTTAGGGTTATGGCTAAGGTTTGCTTGAGTTTTCAGGTGAGTGTTAAGGTTATGTTTAGGGTTAGGAATAAGTTTATGGGTTCTGTTTACTTTTAGGGTTCGGGGTAGATTTTAGGTTAGGGTTAAGTTCAGTGTTACGGTTAGGGTTAGGTTTACGGTTTGTGTTAGGCATTGTGGTTGGTGTGAGGATTAGGTTTAGCATTAGGGTTGGGTAGGGTTAGGATTCTGGTTATGGTAAGGTGTTAGGGATTAGAGGAGTAGTTTTGGGTTAGGGCTTGGGTGAGGGTTCCGGTTAGGCATTGTGGTTCTGGTCATGGTTAGGTTTGGTTTAGGGTTAGGGTTAGTTTTATATTTAGGTTTAGGGTTAGTGTTAGAGTTAGGGTTAGGCTTTGGTGCTAGGGGTTAGGTTTTGGGTTAGGGTTATCGTTAGGGCTTAGGTTTTCAGGTGAGTGTTAGGGTTAGGGTTAGGGATAGCATTAGGGTTAGCTTTTGGGGGTACGGTTAGGGGTTAGGTGAGGGTTACAGTTAGTATTGCAGTTAAGGTTAGGTTTTAGGGCAAGTGTTAGGATTAGGGTTAGAGTTAGAGTTAGGTGCAGGGTTAGGTGCAGGGTAAGTTTCAGGTTCAAGTCCTGGTTTAGGGTTCGAGTTAGTGTTCTATTTAGGGTCAAGTTTAGAGTTCAGGTTAGGTTTAGGATTAGGTCTATTGTTGGGCTTAGGATTAGGGTTAGGTTCAGAGCTATTGTAAGGCTTAGGTTTAGGGTTACAGATGGACTAGCTTTACGGTTAGAGTTAGGTTTAAGGTCAGGGTTTGGGCTAGGTTTACGTTTACGGTTATGGTTAGGGTTAGGATTTGGTTGAAGTTTAGCATAGGCTGAGGGTTACTTTTAGGGTTAGGGCTAGAGTTTGGGTTTGTGTTCAGGTTAGTGTTATGGTTAGATTTAGGGTCCAGTTTAGGGTTAGGGGTTATGCTTAGTGTTAGGGTTAGTTTTAGGTTTAGGGTTAGTGTGAAGTTTAGGTTAAGGGTGAGAGTTAGGGTTAGGGTTAGGATTAGGGTTAGTGTTAGACGTTAGGTTTAGGGTGCTAGTTTTAGGTTTATGGTTAGGGTAGGTTTAAGTTTAGGGTTAATGTTAGGGTTAGTGTTCGATTAGGGTTACTGTTCGTGTTAGGGTTACAGTTAGGGTTAGGGATAGCATTAGGTTTAGGGTTAGGAATATAGTTAGGGGTTAGGGTGAGGGTTGGGGATATGGTGAGGGTTAGGTTTAGGTTTACAGTTAAGGTGAGGGTTTAGGGTAATTGTTATGGTTAGGGTTAGAGTTAGGGTCATGGTGAAGTTTCAGTTAATAGTGGGGTTCAGGGTTAATGTTAGATTTAGGGTTAAGGTTAGTGTTAGGGTTAGGTTTAGGTTAGGGTTAAGGTAGCGGTCAGGTTAGGGTTAAGACTATGTTTACGGTAAAGTGTAAGGCTAGGTTAGGGTTAGGTTTAGAGTTAGTGCTAGGGTTTAGGGTTAGGGTTAAGGTCAGGTTTAGAGTTATTGTTAGGTTTACGGTTAAGGTTAGGGTAGAGTTAAGGTTAAGGTTAAGTTTAAGGTTAGGGTAAGAGTTAGGTTTACGTCAGGTTTAGGGTTAGGATGAGGGATAGGGTTAGGGTTAGGGAAATGGTTAGGGTTTCGTGTGAGGATTAGTGTTATGTTTACATTAAGCTGATGTTTTTGGGTGTTACAGTAAGGTTTAGGGTTAGAGTTAGGTTAGGTTTAGAGTTAGGGCTAGAGTATGGTGATAGTGCTTTAGGCTTAGGTTTAGGGTGGAATTTAGGTTA
Source organism: Elephas maximus indicus (assembly GCF_024166365.1). Classification (NCBI taxonomy): domain Eukaryota; kingdom Metazoa; phylum Chordata; class Mammalia; order Proboscidea; family Elephantidae; genus Elephas; species Elephas maximus. The sequence continues at coordinate 2,158,611 of NW_026060236.1, forward strand.
AGGATGAGGGTTAGGGTTGGGGTAGGTGTTTGGATTAATGTTAGGGTCAGGTTTAGGGTTTTAGTTTAGAGTTCAGGTTAGATTCATGGTTAGGGTTAGATTTAGGTTTAGGGTTAGGGTTAGGTTTAGTGTCAGTTTAGCTTAGGGTTAGGGTTTGAATGAAGTTAGGGTAGGTTTAGTGTTATGCTTAGGTTGAAATTTTGGTTAAGTGTGAGGGCTTGGTTTCGGGTTAGGGTTAGAGTTAGGGTTAGTGGTTAAGGTTAGGTTTAGGGTTAAGGTTAGGTTTAGGCTAAGCATTAGGGTTAGAGTTAGGGTTAGTGGTTAGTGTTTCAGTTAGGTTTAGGATAGGGTTATAATTAGGGTTAAGTTTAGGGTTACGGTAAGAGTTAGATTTACGTTTACAGTTAAGGTGAGGGTTTTGCGTAACTGTTACGGTTAGGGTTAGGGCTAGGTTTAGGGTGAGAGTTGGGTTAGGGGTTAGGTTTAGGTTAAGTTTATGGTAGGCTTAAAGTTAGGGTTAAGGTTAGGTTAGGGTTAGGGTCAGGGTTAGGATTAGAATTAGGTTTCGGGCGAGGGTTAGTGTCAGAGTTATTATAAGGGTTAGGTTTAGGGTTACAGATGGGCCAAGGTTAAGGTTAGGGTTAGGTTTAGGGGTAGGATTAGGGTTAAAGTTAGGGTTAGCTTTAGGTTAGGGATAGGGTGAAGTAAAGTAGGGTGAGGGTTAGGGTTATGGCTAAGGTTTGGGTTCGTTTTCAGGTTAGTGTTAAGTTTATGTTTAGGGTTAGGGTTAAGTTTATGGGTTGTGTTTAGTTTTAGGGTTAGGGTTAGATTTTAGGTTAGGGTTAAGTTAAGTGTAACAGTTAGGGTTACGATTTGTGTTAGGCATTGTGGTTGGGGTGAGTGTTAGGTTTATGGTTAGGGTTGGGTAGAGTTAGGATTATGGTTATGGTAAGGTGTTAGGGTTTAGAGGTGTAGTTTAGGGTTAGGGTTTGGGTGAGGGTTTCGGTTAGGCATTGTGGTTCTGGTCATGGTTAATTTTGGTTCAGTGTTAGGGTTAGGTTTATGATTAGGTTTCGGGTTAGTGTTAGAGTTAGGGTGAGGGATAGTTTTAAGGTTTAGGTTAGGTTTTGGTGTTATAGGTTAGGGTTTGCGTTAGGGTTAGTGTTATCTTTATGGCTTAGGGGTTTCAGGTTAGTGTTGTGGTTAGGGCTAGGGTTAGCATTAGGGTTAGGGTTGTGGGCTACGGTTAGGGGTTAGAGTGAAGGCTCCGGTTAGTTTTACAGTTAAGGTGAGGGTTTAGGGTAAGTGTTATGATTAGGGTTAGAGTTCGAGTTAGGGTTAGGTTTAGGGTTAGGGTTAGGTGTAGGGTAATATTTAGGTTTACGTCCAAGTTTAGGGTTAGAGTTAGTGCTGTATTTAGGGTCAGAGCTAGTGTTCTATTTAGGGTGAAGTTTAGAGTTAGGGTTAGGTTTAGGATTAGGATTATGTTTAGGGTTAGGGTTAGGTTCAGGGCTATCGTAAGGGTTAGGTTTAGGGTTTCAGATGAACTAGTGTTATGGTTAGAGTTAGGTTTAAGGTAAGGGTTTTGCTTAGGTTTAGGTTAGGGCTAAGGTTAGGGTTAGGGTTTGGATGATGTTTAGGCTAGGGTGAGGGTTATTTTTATGGTTAGGGCTGGAGTTTGGGTTTGTGCTCATGTTACTTTTAATGTTAGGTTTAGGGTTTGGATTAGGGTTAGGGGTTATGTTTAGGGTTAGATTTACGAACAGGGTTAGTGTTAGTGTGAAGTTCAGGTTAAGTGGGAGGGTTAGGATAAGGGTTAGGATTAGGGTTAGAATTATAATGTTAGACATTAGGTTTAGGGTGTTAGGTTTAGGTTCATGGTTAGGCTAGTCTTAAGTTTAAGGTTAATGTTAGGGTTAGGATTAGATTAGCGTTACTCTTCGTGTTAGAGTTAGGGTTAGGGATAAGTTTAGGGATAGCATTAGGTTTAGGGTTGGGGACACGGTTAAGGGTTAGGGTGTGTGTTAGTGTTAGGTTTACCGTTAAGGAGAGGGTTTAGGTTAATTGTTATGGTTAGGGTTAGAGTTAGAGTTAGGGTTAGGGTTAGGGTTAGGGTGAAGTTTCAGTTAATAGTGAGTGTTAGGGTTAAGGTTAGAGTTAGGGTTAAGGTTAGTGTCAGGGTTAGGTTTAGGGTTAGGGTTACGGTAGGGGTAAGGTTACTGTGAAGGTTAGGTTTACGGGAAAGGGTAGTGCTGGGTTAGGGTTAGGGTTACGTTTAGAGTTATTGTTAGGCTTAAGTTTAGGGTTAGGGTAGAGTTAATGTTAGGGTTAATTTTAGGGTTAGGGTAAGGGTTAGGTTTAGTTCAGGGTTAGGGCTAGGATTAGGGATAGGGTTAGGATTGGGGGATGGGTTAGGGATTCTTGTGAGGGTTGGTGTCAGGTTTACAGTTAAGCTGATGTTTTAGGGTGTTACAGTTAGGGTTAGGGTTAGAGTTAGGGTTAGGATTAGGTTTATGCTTAGGATTAGGGTTAGGGTTAGGGTCAGGGTTAGGTGGAGATTTAGTGTCATGTTTAGGTTGTTTTTTTAGTTTTAGGGTTAGGCTTAGCATGAAGTTTATTTTAATTAGGAGGTTTAGGGTTAGGGGTTAGGGTTAGGTTATGTTTAGTTTTAGGTTTGGGGTTAGTGTTAGCGTTAGGGTTAGTTTTAGTTTTGGTTAGGGTTTGAATGAATTTAAGGTAGGTTTAGCGTTATGGTTAGGGTGAAATTTTGGTGAAGGGTGAGGGTTTGTTTTAGGTTTAGGGTTAGGGTTAGAGTTCGGGTGAGTGTTTAGGTTTAGGTTTAAGTTTAAGTTTAGGTTTAGGCTAATGATTAGGTTTAGAGTTAGGGTTAGGGGTTATTGTTTCGGTAAGGTTTAGGGTCGGGTTCTGTTTAGGGTTAAGTATAGTGTTAGGGTAAGAGTTAGAGTTCCATTTACAGTTGAGTGTTTTGGGTGTTACTGTTAGGGTTAGGGCTAGGGTTACAGTTAGAGTTAGGGTTAGAGGTTAAGGTTAGGTGTAAGTTTATGGTAGCCTTAATGTTAGGTTAAGGTTAGGTTAGGGTTAGGGTCAGGGTTAGGATTAGGTTTAGGGTGAGGGTTAGGGTCAGAGATATTGTAAGGGTTAGGTTTAGGGTTACAAGTGGGCCATGGTTAAGGTTAGGGTTAGGTTTAGGGTTAAAGTTAGGGTTAGCTTTAGGTTAGGGATAGGATGAAGTTTAAGATAGGGTGAGGGTTAGGGTTATGGCTAAGGTTTGGGTTAGTTTTCGGGTTAGTGTTAAGGTTATGTTTAGGGTTAGGGTTAAGTTTATGGGTTGTGTTTAGTTTTAGGGTTAGGGTTAGATTTTAGGTTAGGGTTAAGTTTAGTGTAAACAGCTAAGGTTACGGTTTGTGTTAGGCATTGTGGTTGGGGTGCGGTTTAGGTTTAGGGTTAGGGTTGTGTATGCTTAGGATTATGGTTATGGTAAGGTGTTAGGGGTTAGAAGTGTAGTTTAGGGTTAGGGGTGGGTGAGGGTTCTGGTAAAGCATTGTGGTTCTGACCATGGTTAGGTTTGGTTTAGGGTTACGGTTAGGTTTATGATTAGGTTTCAGGTTAGTGTTCGAGTTAGAGTTAAGGTTTGGGTTAGGCTTTGGTGTTAGGGGTTAGGGTTTGGGTTAGGGTTAGGGTTATTGTTAGGGCTCAGGGGTTCAGGTTAGTGTTAGGGTTAGGGTTACGGATAGCATTAGGGATAGGTTTGGGGATACGGTTAGGGGTTAGGGTGAGGGTTACGGTTACTTTTACAGTTTAGGTGAGGGTTTAGGTTAAGTGTCATCATTAGGGTTAGAGTTAGGGTTATGGTTAGGTGTAGGGCAATATTTAGGTTTAGGTGCCGGTTTAGTGTTAGAGTCAGTGTTCAATTTAGGGTCAAGGTTAGATTTAGGGTTAGGGTTAGGTTTAGGTCTAGGGTTAGGATTAGGTTTAGGGTTAGGTTCAGGGCTATTGTAAGGGTTACGTTTAGGGTTACATTTGGACTAGCATTATGGTTAGAGTTATGTTCAAGGATAGGGTTTGGGTTAGGTTTAGGTTTAGGGTTAGGGTTTGGATGAAGTTTAGGATAGGGTGAGGGTTATTTTTATGGTTTGGGCTAAAGTTTCGTTTTGTGTTCAGCTTAGTGTTAAGGTTAGGTTTAGGGTTCGGTTTTGGGTTAAGGGTTATGTTTAGGGTTTGGGTTACGCTTTGGTTTAGGGTTAGTGTGAAGTTTAGGTTAAGGGTGAGGGTTAGGATAAAGGTTAGGATTAGGTTTATGGTAAGGTGTTAGTGGTTAGAGGTGTAGTTTAGGGTTAGGGTTTGGGTGAGGGTTTCGGTTAGGCATTGTAGTTCTGGTCATGGTTAAGTTTGGTTCAGTGTTAGGGTTAGGTTTATGATTAGGTTTCGGATTAGTGTTAGAGTTAGGGTGAGGGATAGTGTTAAGGTTTAGGTTAGGTTTTGGTGTTATATTTTAGGGTTTGCGTTAGGGTTTGCGTTAGAAAGAAAAGAGAATAACAAGAGGCCTTTTCTCCCCGGCTGCTCTGCCAAGCCCTTCCAGCTAAAACTATGTCGTTGCTCCTCTGGAAGGATCCCTGCACCGTGACGTAGTTTTTCAGAAGAAGCCTTGCGTTTGCAAGAGCAAATGAGGAATTCGTTGCAGGAAAGAGGAAGGAAAGAAAGTTTCTCTCCTTCTGCCTGCTTTGCTCAGAGGACTGGATGAAGTCAGGGAGTTCTCCCTTTCACTGAGAAATTGCAGGCTGCTGTTGCCTGTGCGCTCTCTTCTTTGCAAGAGTCTGCAGTTCCACGCTTTGAACCGTGGAAAGGCGCCGGGCTCTCCTAAGATTTCCCCCGGCGCTTCGTTTGCCCTGGGCCAAAGTGAGCCTTCACATTCGCTGAACGTTAACACTGCATACTCGTTCCACTTCCAGAACAGGGCTACGGCGAGGCAGTTCTCCGGGGGAAAACGGCCCTTCGCGAAGGGCAGATCTGTCAAGCTCATTGCGGGAAAGCGAAAGCAAAGGACGCTTTTCTCCCTCTAACTGCTTTCGTCAGAGGAACGGGGGAAGTCACAGTGTTCTTTCTCTCACTGAGATACACACAATCTGACGTTGCCTCTTTGCTCCGTTGCTGGTGAAGAACTGAAACGGACATACATTCCTGTGGGGAAACACAGGGCTTTGCTAGGATTTCTCTAGGCAGTGTGTTTTCCCTGGGCCTCACTGTAGCAACACTATCTCGGCAGGGCAACACTGCATGGGATTTCCTCTGCCAGGAGAGAGCTGCTGCTTTGTAGTTTGTGCTGGGAAACCTTGCTTTGGCAAGTGCGAATTGACCGCATTCGGGCAGAAAGAAAAGAGAACAGCAAGAGGCCTTTTCTCCCCGGCTGCTCTGCCAAGCCCTTCCAGCTAAAACTATGTCGTTGCTCCTCTGGAAGGATCCCTGCACCGTGACGTAGTTTTTTAGAAGAAGCCTTGCGTTTCCAAGAGCAAATGAGGAATTCGTTGCAGAAAAGAGGACGGAAAGAAAGTTTCTCTTCGTCTGCCTGCTTTGGTCAGACGACTGGATGAAGTCAGGGAGTTCTCCCTTTCACTGAGAAACGTGCAGGGTGCTATTGCCTGGGCGCTCTCTTCTTTGCAAAAGAGTCTGCAGTTCCACGCTTTGAACCGTGGAAAGGCGCCGGGCTCTGCTAAGATTTCCCCCGGCGCTTCCTTTGCCCTGGGCCAAAGCGAGCCTTCACAATAGCTGAATGCTAACACTGCATACTCGTTCTACTTCCAGAACAGGGCTACCGCGAGGCAGTTCTCCGGGGGAAAACGGCCCTTCGCGAAGGGCAGATCTGTCGAGCTCATTGCGGGAAAGCGAAAGCAAAGGACGCTTTTCTCCCTCTAACTGCTTTCGTCAGAGGAATTGGGGAAGTCACATTGTTCTTTCTCTCACTGAGATACACACAATCTGACGTTGCCTCTGAGGTGCGTTGCTGGCAAAGAAGTGAAATGGACATACATTCCTGTGGGGAAACAGCGGTTTGCTAGGATTTCTCTAGGCAGTGTGTTTTAAACCCCGAACAACAAACAACACTAACCCCCTAACAACAACCAACATTAAACCCCTAACAACAAACAACTCTAACCCGCTAACAACAAACAATCCTAACCACCTAACAACAAACAACACTCACCCCCAAAAAACAAATTACCCTAAAACCCTAAAAACAAACAACAGTAAGCCCCTAACAACAAATAGTACTAAGCGACTAACAACAAAAAACACAACCCACTAACAACAGCCAACACTAACCCCCTAACAACAAACAGCACTAACACCCGAACAACACCACTAAACCGCAACAAGAAACAACCCTAAACACATAACAACAAGCAACACTAACCCCCTAACAACAAACAACATTAACACCCTAACAACAAACATCCCTAACCCCCTAACAGCAAACAACGCTAACCCCCTAAAAACAAACAACACGAACACCCAACAACAAACAACCCTTACCCCCTAACAACAAACAACCCTAACCCCCTAACAACGAACAAAACTAACCCCCTAACAACCAACAACACTAACCCCCTAACCACAAACAAAACTAACACCCTAACAACAAGCAACACTAAACCCCTAATAAGAAACTACCCTAACCCCGTAAAAACAAACAACACTACCCCCTAACAACGAACAACACTAAACCCCTAACAAGAAACTAACCTAACCCCGTTACAACAAACAACACTAACCTCCTAACAACAAACAACCTTAACCCCCAAAAACAAACAACCCTAAACCACTAACAACAAACAATCCTAACCCCCTAACAACCAACAAAACTAACCCACTAACCACAAACAACACTAACACCCTAACCACAAACAACACTAACCCCGCAAGAAGAAACAACACTAACCCCCTAGCAACAAACAACACTAACACCCTAACAACAAAAACCACTAAACCCCAACAAGAAACAACCCTAAACCCCTAAATACAAACAACACTAACCCCCTGACAACAACCCTAAGCCCCTAACAACAAAGAACCCTAACCCCCAACAACAAAGAACTTTAACCCACTAACAGCAAACAAGCCTAACCCCCTAACAACAAAGAACCCTAACTCTCTAACAAGAAACAACACTAACCCCTTAACAACAAAAAACTCTGAACCCCTAACCACAAACAACACTAACCCACTAACAACAAACAACACTAACACCCTAACAACAAACAACCCTAACTCCCTAACAACAAACAACCCTAACCCCCTAACAACAAACACCCCTAAAGCCCTAACAACAAACAATCCTCACCCCCTAACAACCTACAACACTAACCCCCTAACCACAAACAACACTAACCCCGTAAGAACAACCAACACTAACCCTCTAACAACAAACAATCCTAACCCCCTAAAAACAAACAACACTAACCCCCTAAAAACAAACAACCCTAAAACCCTAAAAACAAACAACACTGAACCCCTAAAAACAAACAACACTAAGCCAATAACAACAAACAGCACTAACCCACTAACAACAAAAAACACTAACCCGCTAACAACATCCAACAGTAACGCCCTAACCACAAACAACACTAACCCCCTAAAAACAAACAATTCTAACCCCCGAACAACAAACAACACTCACCCCTAAAAAACAAACAACCCTAAAACCCTAAAAGCAAACAACACTGAACCCCTAAAAACAAACAACACTAAGCCCCTAACAACAAACAACACTAACACCCGAACAACAAACACCACTAAACCCCAACAAGAAACAACCCTAAGCCCCTAACAAGAAACAACACTAACCCCCTAACAAGAAACAACCCTAAACCCCTAACAACAAACAACACTAACACCCTAACAACAACCAACCCTAACCCCTAAGAACAAACAAGACTAACGCCCTAAGAACAAACAACACTAACCCCCAGCCATGAACAATACTAACCCCCTAACAACACAAAACCTAACCCCTTATCAACAAACAACCCTAACCCACTAACAAGAAACAACCCTAACACCCTAACAACAAACAACACTACCCCCTAACAACAAACAACCCTAAACCCCTAACATCAAAGAACACTAACACCCTAACTACAAACAACCCTAGCCCCCAACAACAAACACTAACCCCCAAACAACAAACAACCCTAACCCCTAAAAACCAAAAACACTACCCCACTAACAACAAACAACCCTAACCCACTAACAACAAACAACCCTAACCCCCTAACAACAAACAACCCTAAACCCCTAACAACAACCAACCCTAACCCCCTAAGAACAAACAACAGTAACGCCCTAAGAACAAACAAAACTAACCCCCAGCAACGAACAATACTAACCCTCTAACAACACAAAACCTAACCACTTATCAACAAACAACCCTAACCCACTAACAACAAACAACCCTAACACCCTAACAACAAACAACACTAACTCCCTAACAACAAACAACCCTAAACCCCTAACATCAAAGAACACTAACACCCTAACAACAAACAACCCTAGCCTCCTAACAACAAACACTAACCCCCAAACAACAAACAACCCTAACCCCTAAAAACCAAAAACACTAACCCACTAACAACAAACAACCCTAACCCCCTAACAACAAACAACCCTAACCCCCTAACAACAAACAACCCTAAACCCCTAACATCAAACAACACTAACCCCCTAACAACACAAAACACTAACACCCTAACAACAAACACCACTAACACCCTAACAACAAAAACCACTAAACCCAAACAAGAAACAACCCTAAACCCCTAACAAGAAACACTAACCCCCTAACAACAAACAACACAAAACGCCTAACAAGAAACTAACCTAACCCCGTAACAACAAACAACACTAACCCCGTAACAACAAACAACCCTAACCCCCAAACAACAAACAACCCTAAACCCCTAACAACAAACAATCCTAACCCCCGAACAACCAACAACACTAACTCCCTAACCACAATAAAGACTAACACCCTAACAACAAAAACCACTAAGCCCCAACAAGAAACAACCCTAAACCCCTAAATACAAACAACACTAACCCCCTGACAACAACCCTAAGCCCCTAACAACAAAGAACCCTAACCCCCAACAACAAAGAACTTTAACCCACTAACAGCAAACAAGCCTAACCCCCTAACAACAAAGAACCCTAACTCTCTAACAAGAAACAACACTAACCCCTTAACAACAAAAAACTCTGAACCCCTAACCACAAACAACACTAACCCACTAACAACAAACAACACTAACACCCTAACAACAAACAACCCTAACTCCCTAACAACAAACAACCCTAACCCCCTAACAACAAACACCCCTAAAGCCCTAACAACAAACAATCCTCACCCCCTAACAACCTACAACACTAACCCCCTAACCACAAACAACACTAACCCCGTAAGAACAACCAACACTAACCCTCTAACAACAAACAATCCTAACCCCCTAAAAACAAACAACACTAACCCCCTAAAAACAAACAACCCTAAAACCCTAAAAACAAACAACACTGAACCCCTAAAAACAAACAACACTAAGCCAATAACAACAAACAGCACTAACCCACTAACAACAAAAAACACTAACCCGCTAACAACATCCAACAGTAACGCCCTAACCACAAACAACACTAACCCCCTAAAAACAAACAATTCTAACCCCCGAACAACAAACAACACTCACCCCTAAAAAACAAACAACCCTAAAACCCTAAAAGCAAACAACACTGAAGCCCTAAAAACAAACAACACTAAGCCCCTAACAACAAACAACACTAACACCCGAACAACAAACACCACTAAACCCCAACAAGAAACAACCCTAAGCCCCTAACAAGAAACAACACTAACCCCCTAACAAGAAACAACCCTAAACCCCTAACAACAAACAACACTAACACCCTAACAACAACCAACCCTAACCCCTAAGAACAAACAAGACTAACGCCCTAAGAACAAACAACACTAACCCCCAGCCATGAACAATACTAACCCCCTAACAACACAAAACCTAACCCCTTATCAACAAACAACCCTAACCCACTAACAAGAAACAACCCTAACACCCTAACAACAAACAACACTACCCCCTAACAACAAACAACCCTAAACCCCTAACATCAAAGAACACTAACACCCTAACTACAAACAACCCTAGCCCCCAACAACAAACACTAACCCCCAAACAACAAACAACCCTAACCCCTAAAAACCAAAAACACTACCCCACTAACAACAAACAACCCTAACCCACTAACAACAAACAACCCTAACCCCCTAACAACAAACAACCCTAAACCCCTAACAACAACCAACCCTAACCCCCTAAGAACAAACAACAGTAACGCCCTAAGAACAAACAAAACTAACCCCCAGCAACGAACAATACTAACCCTCTAACAACACAAAACCTAACCACTTATCAACAAACAACCCTAACCCACTAACAACAAACAACCCTAACACCCTAACAACAAACAACACTAACTCCCTAACAACAAACAACCCTAAACCCCTAACATCAAAGAACACTAACACCCTAACAACAAACAACCCTAGCCTCCTAACAACAAACACTAACCCCCAAACAACAAACAACCCTAACCCCTAAAAACCAAAAACACTAACCCACTAACAACAAACAACCCTAACCCCCTAACAACAAACAACCCTAACCCCCTAACAACAAACAACCCTAAACCCCTAACATCAAACAACACTAACCCCCTAACAACACAAAACACTAACACCCTAACAACAAACACCACTAACACCCTAACAACAAAAACCACTAAACCCAAACAAGAAACAACCCTAAACCCCTAACAAGAAACACTAACCCCCTAACAACAAACAACACAAAACGCCTAACAAGAAACTAACCTAACCCCGTAACAACAAACAACACTAACCCCGTAACAACAAACAACCCTAACCCCCAAACAACAAACAACCCTAAACCCCTAACAACAAACAATCCTAACCCCCGAACAACCAACAACACTAACTCCCTAACCACAATAAAGACTAACACCCTAACAACAAAAACCACTAAGCCCCAACAAGAAACAACCCTAAACCCCTAACAGCAAACACTAACCCCCTAACAAAAAACAACACTAAACCCCTAACAAGAAATTACCCTAACCCATTAACAACAAACACCACTAACCCCGTAACAACAAACAACCCTAACCCCGTAACAACAAACAACCCTAACCAAACAACAAACAAACCTAACCCACTAACAACAAACAACACTAACACCCTAACAACAAACAACCCTGACCCCTAACAACAAACAACACTAACACCCTAACAGCAAACAACCCTAACCCCCTAACAACAAACAACACTAACCCCCTAACAACAAACAACCCTAAACCCCTAACATCAAAGAACACTAACACCCTAACAACAAACAACCCTAACCCCTAAAAACCAAAAACACTAAACCACTAACAACAAACAACCCTAACCCACTAACAACAAACACCCCTAACACCCTAACAACAAACAACACTAACCCCCTAACAACACAAAACACTAACACCCTAACAACAAACAACACTAACACCCTAACAACAAAAACCGCTAAACCCCAACAAGAAAGAACCCTAAACCCCTAACAACAAACACTAACCCCCTAACAACAAGCAACACTAAACCCCTAACAAGAAACTACCCTTACCCCGTAACAACAAACAACACTAACCAGGTAACAACAAACAACCCTGACCCCCAAACAACAAACAGCCCTAGACCCCTAACATCAAAGAACACTAACACCCTAACTACAAACAACCCTAACCCCCTAACAACAAACACTAACCCCCAAGCAACAAACAACCCTAACCCCTAAAAACCAAAAACACTAACCCACTAACAACAAACAACCCTAACCCCCTAACAACAAACAACCCTAAACCCCGAACAACAAACAACCCTAACCAAACAACAAACAAACCTAACCCACTAACAACAAACAACACTAACACCCTAACAACAAACAACCCTAACCCCTAACAACAAACAACACTAACACCCTAAGAACAAACACCCCTAACCCACTAACAACAAACAACACTAACCCCCTAACAACAAACAACCCTAAACCCCTAACATCAAAGAAAACTAACACCCTAACAACAAACAACCCTAACCCCCTAACAACAAACACTAACCCCCAAACAACAAACAACCCTAACACCTGAAAACGAAAAACACTAACCCACTAACAGCAAACAACCCTAACCCACTAACAACAAACAACCCTAACACCCTAACAACAAACAACACTAACCCCCTAACAACAAACAACCCTAAACCCCTAACATCAAACAACACTAACCCCCTAACAACACAAAACACTAACACCCTAACAACAAACAACACTAACAACCTAACAACAAAAACAACTAAAACCCCAAAAAGAAACAACCCTAAACCCCTAACAACAAACACTAACCCCCTAACAACAAACAACACTAAACCCCTAACAAGAAACTAACCTAACCCCGTAACAACAAACAACACTAACCCCGTAACAACAAACAACCCTAAGCCCCAAACAACAAACAAACCTAATCCCCTAACAACAAACAATCCTAACCCCGTAACAACCTACAACACTAACCCCCTAACCACAAAAAACACTAACCCCGTAAGAACAAACAACACTAACCCCCTAACAAAAGTCCTAACCACCTAACAACAAAAAACACTCACCCCCTAAAAAGAAACAACAATAAACCCCTAAAAACAAACAACACTCATCCCCTAAGAACAAACAACACTAACCCTCTAACAACAAACAACCCTAACGCCTAAGAACAAAAACACTAACCCCCTAACAACAAACAACACTAACCCCCTAAAAACAAACAACCCTAAAACCCTAAAAACAAACACCACTGAACCCCGTAAAACAAACAACACTAAGCCCCTAACAACAAACAGCACTAACATTCTAACAACAAAAAACAGTAACACGCTATCAACAACCAACACTAACGCCCTAACAACAAACAACCCTAACCCCCTAAAAACAAACAACACTAACCCCCTAAAAACAAACAACCCTAAAACCCTAAAAACAAACAACAATGAACCCCTAAAAACAAACACTAAGCCAATAACAACAAACAGCACTAACCCACTAACAACAAAAAACACTAACCCGCTAACAACATCCAACAGTAACGCCCTAACCACAAACAACACTAACCCCCTAAAAACAAACAATCCTAACCCCCTAACAACAAACAACACTCACCCCTAAAAAACAAACAACCCTAAAACCCTAAAAGCAAACAACACTGAACCCCTAAAAACAAACCACACTAAGCCCCTAACAACAAACAACACTAACACCCGAACAACAAACACCACTAAACTCCAACAAGAAACAACCCTAAGCCCCTAACAAGAAACAACACTAACCCCCTAACAAGAAACAACCCTAAACCCCTAACAACAAACAACACTAACCCCCTAACAACAAACAACACTAACACCCTAACAAAAACCAACCCTAACCTCCTAAGAACAAACAACACTAACGCCCTAAGAACAAACAACACTAACCCCCAGCCACGAACAATACTAACCCCCTAACAACACAAAACCTAACCCCTTATCAAAAAACAACCCTAACCCACTAACAACAAACAACCCTAACACCCTAACAACAAACAACACTAACCCCCTAACAACAAACAACCCTAAACCCCTAACATCAAAGAACACTAACACCCTAACAACAAACAACCCTAGCCCCCTAACAACAAACACTAACCCCCAAACAACAAACAACCCTAACCCCTAAAAACCAAAAACACTAACACTCTAACAAGAAACAACCCTAAACCACTAACAACAAACAACCCTAACCGCCTAACAACAAACAACCCTAAACCCCTAACATCAAAGAACACTAACACCCTAACTACAAACAACCCTAGCCCCCAACAACAAACACTAACCCCCAAACAACAAACAACCCTAACCCCTAAAAACCAAAAACACTACCCCACTAACAACAAACAACCCTAACCCACTAACAACAAACAACCCTAACCCCCTAACAACAAACAACCCTAAACCCCTAACAACAACCAACCCTAACCCCCTAAGAACAAACAACAGTAACGCCCTAAGAACAAACAAAACTAACCCCCAGCAACGAACAATACTAACCCTCTAACAACACAAAACCTAACCACTTATCAACAAACAACCCTAACCCACTAACAACAAACAACCCTAACACCCTAACAACAAACAACACTAACTCCCTAACAACAAACAACCCTAAACCCCTAACATCAAAGAACACTAACACCCTAACAACAAACAACCCTAGCCTCCTAACAACAAACACTAACCCCCAAACAACAAACAACCCTAACCCCTAAAAACCAAAAACACTAACCCACTAACAACAAACAACCCTAACCCCCTAACAACAAACAACCCTAACCCCCTAACAACAAACAACCCTAAACCCCTAACATCAAACAACACTAACCCCCTAACAACACAAAACACTAACACCCTAACAACAAACACCACTAACACCCTAACAACAAAAACCACTAAACCCAAACAAGAAACAACCCTAAACCCCTAACAAGAAACACTAACCCCCTAACAACAAACAACACAAAACGCCTAACAAGAAACTAACCTAACCCCGTAACAACAAACAACACTAACCCCGTAACAACAAACAACCCTAACCCCCAAACAACAAACAACCCTAAACCCCTAACAACAAACAATCCTAACCCCCGAACAACCAACAACACTAACTCCCTAACCACAATAAAGACTAACACCCTAACAACAAAAACCACTAAGCCCCAACAAGAAACAACCCTAAACCCCTAACAGCAAACACTAACCCCCTAACAAAAAACAACACTAAACCCCTAACAAGAAATTACCCTAACCCATTAACAACAAACACCACTAACCCCGTAACAACAAACAACCCTAACCCCGTAACAACAAACAACCCTAACCAAACAACAAACAAACCTAACCCACTAACAACAAACAACACTAACACCCTAACAACAAACAACCCTGACCCCTAACAACAAACAACACTAACACCCTAACAGCAAACAACCCTAACCCCCTAACAACAAACAACACTAACCCCCTAACAACAAACAACCCTAAACCCCTAACATCAAAGAACACTAACACCCTAACAACAAACAACCCTAACCCCTAAAAACCAAAAACACTAAACCACTAACAACAAACAACCCTAACCCACTAACAACAAACACCCCTAACACCCTAACAACAAACAACACTAACCCCCTAACAACACAAAACACTAACACCCTAACAACAAACAACACTAACACCCTAACAACAAAAACCGCTAAACCCCAACAAGAAAGAACCCTAAACCCCTAACAACAAACACTAACCCCCTAACAACAAGCAACACTAAACCCCTAACAAGAAACTACCCTTACCCCGTAACAACAAACAACACTAACCAGGTAACAACAAACAACCCTGACCCCCAAACAACAAACAGCCCTAGACCCCTAACATCAAAGAACACTAACACCCTAACTACAAACAACCCTAACCCCCTAACAACAAACACTAACCCCCAAGCAACAAACAACCCTAACCCCTAAAAACCAAAAACACTAACCCACTAACAACAAACAACCCTAACCCCCTAACAACAAACAACCCTAAACCCCGAACAACAAACAACCCTAACCAAACAACAAACAAACCTAACCCACTAACAACAAACAACACTAACACCCTAACAACAAACAACCATAACCCCCAACAACAAACAACACTAACACCCTAACAACAAACAACCCTAACCCCCTAACAACAAACAACACTAACCCCCTAACAACAAACAACCCTAAACCCCGAACAACAAACAACCCTAACCAAACAACAAACCTAACCCACTAACAACAAACAACACTAACACCCTAACAACAAACAACCAAAACCCCCTAACAACAAACAACACTAACACCCTAACAACAAACAACCCTAACCCCCTAACAACAAACAACACTAACCCCCTAACAACAAACAACCCTAAACCCCGAACAACAAACAACCCTAACCAAACAACAAACAAACCTAACCCACTAACAACAAACAACACTAACACCCTAACAACAAACAACCCTAACCCCCTGACAACAAACAACACTAACACCCTAACAACAAACACCCCTAACCCACTAACAACAAACAACACTAACCCCCTAACAACAAACAACCCTAAACCCCTAACATCAAAGAAAACTAACACCCTAACAACAAACAACCCTAACCCCCTAACAACAAACACTAACCCCCAAACAACAAACAACCCTAACACCTGAAAACGAAAAACACTAACCCACTAACAGCAAACAACCCTAACCCACTAACAACAAACAACCCTAACACCCTAACAACAAACAACACTAACCCCCTAACAACAAACAACCCTAAACCCCTAACATCAAACAACACTAACCCCCTAACAACACAAAACACTAACACCCTAACAACAAACAACACTAACAACCTAACAACAAAAACAACTAAAACCCCAAAAAGAAACAACCCTAAACCCCTAACAACAAACACTAACCCCCTAACAACAAACAACACTAAACCCCTAACAAGAAACTAACCTAACCCCGTAACAACAAACAACACTAACCCCGTAACAACAAACAACCCTAAGCCCCAAACAACAAACAAACCTAATCCCCTAACAACAAACAATCCTAACCCCGTAACAACCTACAACACTAACCCCCTAACCACAAAAAACACTAACCCCGTAAGAACAAACAACACTAACCCCCTAACAAAAGTCCTAACCACCTAACAACAAAAAACACTCACCCCCTAAAAAGAAACAACAATAAACCCCTAAAAACAAACAACACTCATCCCCTAAGAACAAACAACACTAACCCTCTAACAACAAACAACCCTAACGCCTAAGAACAAAAACACTAACCCCCTAACAACAAACAACACTAACCCCCTAAAAACAAACAACCCTAAAACCCTAAAAACAAACACCACTGAACCCCGTAAAACAAACAACACTAAGCCCCTAACAACAAACAGCACTAACATTCTAACAACAAAAAACAGTAACACGCTATCAACAACCAACACTAACGCCCTAACAACAAACAACCCTAACCCCCTAAAAACAAACAACACTAACCCCCTAAAAACAAACAACCCTAAAACCCTAAAAACAAACAACAATGAACCCCTAAAAACAAACACTAAGCCAATAACAACAAACAGCACTAACCCACTAACAACAAAAAACACTAACCCGCTAACAACATCCAACAGTAACGCCCTAACCACAAACAACACTAACCCCCTAAAAACAAACAATCCTAACCCCCTAACAACAAACAACACTCACCCCTAAAAAACAAACAACCCTAAAACCCTAAAAGCAAACAACACTGAACCCCTAAAAACAAACCACACTAAGCCCCTAACAACAAACAACACTAACACCCGAACAACAAACACCACTAAACTCCAACAAGAAACAACCCTAAGCCCCTAACAAGAAACAACACTAACCCCCTAACAAGAAACAACCCTAAACCCCTAACAACAAACAACACTAACCCCCTAACAACAAACAACACTAACACCCTAACAAAAACCAACCCTAACCTCCTAAGAACAAACAACACTAACGCCCTAAGAACAAACAACACTAACCCCCAGCCACGAACAATACTAACCCCCTAACAACACAAAACCTAACCCCTTATCAAAAAACAACCCTAACCCACTAACAACAAACAACCCTAACACCCTAACAACAAACAACACTAACCCCCTAACAACAAACAACCCTAAACCCCTAACATCAAAGAACACTAACACCCTAACAACAAACAACCCTAGCCCCCTAACAACAAACACTAACCCCCAAACAACAAACAACCCTAACCCCTAAAAACCAAAAACACTAACACTCTAACAAGAAACAACCCTAAACCACTAACAACAAACAACCCTAACCGCCTAACAACAAACAACCCTAAACCCCTAACATCAAACAACACTAACCCCCTAACAACACAAAACACTAACACCCTATCAACAAACAACACTAACACCCTAACAACAAAAACCACTAAACCCCAACAAGAAACAACCCTAAACCCCTAACAACAAACACTAACCCCCTAACAACAAACAACACTAAACCCCTAACAAGAAACTACCCTAACCCCGTAACAACAAACAATACTAACCCCGTAACAACAAACAAACCTAACCCCCAAACAACAAACAACCCTAACCCCCTAACAACACACAATCCTAACCCCCGAACAACCAAAAACACTAACCACCTAACCACAATAAAGACTAACACCCTAACAACAAAAACCACTAAACCCCAACAAGAAACAACCCTAAACCCCTAACAACAAACAACACTAACCCCCTAACAGCAAACAACATAAACCAAACAACAAACAAACCCAACCCACTAACAACAAACAACACTAACACCCTAACAACAAACAACCCTAACCCCTAACAACAAACAACACTAACACCCTAACAAACAACCCTAACCCCCTAACAACAAACAACACTAACACCCTAACAACAAACAACCCTAAACCCCTAACATCAAAGAACACTAACACACTAACAACAAACAACCGTAACCCACTAACAACAAACAACCCTAACACCCTAACAGCAAACAACACTAACCCCCTAACAACAAACACCCCTAAACCCCTAACATCAAACAACACTAACCCCCAAACAACAAACAACCCTAACCAAACAAGAAACAAATCTAACCCACTAACAACAAACAACACTAACACCCGAACAACAAACAACCCTAAACCCCTAACATCAAAGAACACAAACACCCTAACAACAAACAACTCGAACCCCCTAACAACAAAGACTAACCCGCCAAACAACAAACAACCCTAACCCCTAAAAACCAAAACCACTAACCCACTAACAACAACCCTAACCCACTAACAACAAACAGCCCTAACAACCTAACAACAAACAACACTAACCCCCTAACAACAAACAACCCTAACCAAACAACAAACAAACCTAACCCACTAACAACAAACAACACTAACACCCTAACAACAAACAAACCTAACCCCTAACAACAAACAACACTAGCACCCTAACAACAAACAACCCTAACCCCTAACAACAAACAACACTAACCCCCTAACAACAAACAAACCTAAACCCCTAACATCAAAGAACACTAACACCCTAACAACACAAAACACTAACAACCTAACAACAAACACTAACCCCCAAACAACAAACAACCCTAACTCGTAAAAACCAAAAACACTAAACCACTAACAACACACAACCCTAACCCACTAACAACAAACAACACTAACCTCCTAACAACAACCCTAAACCCCTAACATCAAACAACACTAACCACCTAACAACACAAAACACTAACACCGTAACAACAAACAACCCTAACCCCTAACAACAAACAACACTAACACCCTAACAACAAACAACCCTAACCCCTAACAACAAACAACACTAACCCCCTAACAACAAACAAACCTAAACCCCTAACATCAAAGAACACTAACACCCTAACAACACAAAACACTAACACCCTAACAACAAACACTAACCCCCAAACAAAAAACAACCCTAACCCGTAAAAACCAAAAACACTAAACCACTAACAACAAACAACCCTAACCCACTAACAACAAACAACACTAACCTCCTAACAACAAACAACCCTAAACCCCTAACATCAAACAACACTAACCCCCTAACAACACAAAACACTAACACCGTAACAACAAACAACACTAACACCCTAACAACAAAAACCACTAAACCCCAACAAGAAACAACCCTAAACCCCTAACAACAAACACTAACCCCCTAACAACAAATAACACTAAACCCCTAACAAGAAACTACCCTAACCCCGTAACAACAAACAACACTAACCCCGTAACAACAAACAACACTAACCCCCAAACAACAAACAACCCTAACGCCCTAACAACAAACAATCCTAACCCGCGAACAACCAACAACACTAACCCCCTAACCACAGTAAACACTAACACCCTAACAACAAAAACCACTAAACCCCAACAAGAAACAACCCTAAACCCCTAACAACAAACAACACTAACCCCCTAACAACAAACAACCCTAACCAAACAACAAAAAACCCTAACCCACTAACATCAAACAACACTAACACCCTAACAACAAACAACCCTAACCCCCTAAAAACAAACAACAGTAACACCCTAACCAGAAACAACCCTAACCCCCTAACAACAAACAACACTAACCCCATAACAACAAACAACCCTAAACCCCTAACATCAAAGAACACTAACACCCTAACAACAAACAACTCTAACCCCCTAACAACAAACACTAACCCGCCAAACAACAAACAACGCTAACCCCTAAAAACCAAAAACACTAACCCACTAACAACAACCAACCCTAAACCACTAACAACAAAAAACCCTCACACCCTAACAACAAACAACACTAACCCCCTAACAACAAACAACCCTAAACCCCTAACATCAAATTACACTAACACCCTAACAACAAGGAACCCTAACCCCCTAACAACAAACACTAACCCCCAAACAACAAACAACCCTAACCCCTGAAAACCAAAAACACTAACCCACTAACAACAAACAACCCTAACCCACTAACAACAAAAAACCCTCACACCCTAACAACAAACAACACTAACCCCCTAACAACAAACAACCCTAAACCCCTAACATCAAACAACTCTAACCACCTAACAACACACAACACTAACCCCCTAACAACAAACAACACTAACCCCCTAACAACAAACAACCCTAAACCCCTAACATCAAACAACACTAACACCCTAAGAACAAACAACCCTAACCAAACAACAAACAACACTAACCCCCTAACAAGAAACAACACTAATCCCCTAAGAAGAAACAACACTAACCCCTAACAACAAACAACCCTAACCCCCAAACAACAAACAACCCTAACCCCCTAACAACAAACAATCATAACCCCTGAACAAACAACAACACTAACCCCCTAACCACAATAAACACTAACACCCTAACAACAAAAACCACTAAACCCCAACAAGAAACAACACTAAACCCCTAACAACAAACAACACTAACCCCCTAACAACAAACAACCCTAACCAAACAGCAAACAACCCTAACCCACTAACAACAAACCACACTCACAGCCTAACAACAAACAACCCTAACCCCCAAACAACAAACAACACTAACACCCTAACAAAAAACAACCCTAACGCCCTAACAACAAACAACACTAACCCACTAACAAAAAACAAACCTAACACCCTAACAACAAACAACACTAACCCCCTAACAACAAACACTAACCCCCAAACAACAAAAAATCCTAACTCCTAAAAACCAAAAACACTAACTCAGTAACAACAAACAACCCTAACCCACTAACAACAAACAACCCTAACACCCTAACAACAAACAACACTAACCCCCAACAACAAACAACCCTAAACCCCTAACAGCAAACAACACTAACCCCCTACCAACACAAGACACTAACACCCTAACAACAAACAACACTAACACCCTAACAACAAAAACCACTAAACCCCAACAAGAAACAACCCTAAACCCCTAACAACAAACACTAACCCCCTAACAAAAAACAACACTAAACCCCTAACAACACAAAACACTAACACCCTAACAACAAACAACACTAACCCCCTAACAACAAACAACCCTAAACCCCTAACATCAAACAACACTAACCCCCTAACAACACAAAACACTAACACCCTAACAACAAACAACACTAACAACCTAACAACTAAAACAACTAAAACCCCCAAAAGAAACAACCCTAAACCCCTAACAACAAACACTAACCCCCTAACAACAAACAACACTAAACCCCTAACAAGAAACTAACCTAACCCCGTAACAACAAACAACACTAACCCCGTAACAACAAACAACCCTAACCCCCAAAAAACAAACAAACCTAATCCCCTAACAACAAACAATCCTAACCCCGTAACAACCTACAACACTAACCCCCTAACCACAAAAAACAGTAACCCCGTAAGAACAAACAACACTAACCCCCTAACAAAAGTCCTAACCACCTAACAACAAAAAACACTCACCCCCTAAAAAGAAACAACAATAAACCCCTAAAAACAAACAACACTCATCCCCTAAGAACAAACAACACTAACCCTCTAACAACAAACAACCCTAACCCCTAAGAACAAAAACACTAACCCCCTAACAACAAACAACACTAACCCCCTAAAAACAAACAACCCTAAAACCCTAAAAACAAACACCACTGAACCCCGTAAAACAAACAACACTAAGCCCCTAACAACAAACAGCACTAACACTCTAACAACAAAAAACAGTAACACGCTATCAACAACCAACACTAACGCCCTAACAACAAACAACCCTAACCCCCTAAAAACAAACAACACTAACCCCCTAAGAACAAACAACCCTAAAACCCTAAAAACAAACAACACTGAACCCCTAAAAACAAACACTAAGCCAAAAACAACAAACAGCACTAACCCACTAACAACAAAAAACACTAACCCGCTAACAACATCCAACAGTAACGCCCTAACCACAAACAACACTAACCCCCTAAAAACAAACAATCCTAACCCCCTAACAACAAACAACACTCACCCCTAAAAAACAAACAACCCTAAAACCCTAAAAGCAAACAACACTGAACCCCTAAAAACAAACCACACTAAGCCCCTAACAACAAACAACACTAACACCCGAACAACAAACACCACTAAACCCCAACAAGAAACAACCCTAAGCCCCTAACAAGAAACAACACTAACCCCCTAACAAGAAACAACCCTAAACCCCTAACAACAAACAACACTAACCCCCTAACAACAAACAACACTAACACCCTAACAACAACCAACCCTAACCTCCTAAGAACAAACAACACTAACGCCCTAAGAACAAACAAAACTAACCCCCAGCCATGAACAATACTAACCCCCTAACAACACAAAACCTAACCCCTTATCAACAAACAACCCTAACCCACTAACAACAAACAACCCTAACACCCTCACAACAAACAACACTAACCCCCTAACAACAAACAACCCTAAACCCCTAACATCAAACAACACTAACACCCTAACAACAAAAACTACTAAACCCCAACAAGAAACAACCCTAAAGCCCTAACAACAAACACTAACCCCCTAACAACAAACAACACTAAACCCCTAACAAGAAACTAACCTAACCCCGTAACAACAAACAACACTAACCCCGTAACAACAAACAACCCTAACCCCCAAACAACAAACAACCCTAACCCCCTAACAACACACAATCCTAACCCCCGAACAACCAACAACACTTACCACCTAACCACAATAAAGACTAACACCCTAACAACAAAAACCACTAAACCCCAACAAGAAACAACCCTAAACCCCTAACAACAAACAACACTAACCCCCTAACAACAAACAACCTTAACCAAACAACAAACAAACCCAACCCACTAACAACAAACAACCCTAACACCCTAAAAACAAACAACCCTAACCCCTAACAACAAACAACACTAACACCCTAACAAACAACCCTAACCCCCTAACAACAAACAACACTAACACCCTAACAACAAACAACCCTAAACCCCTAACATCAAAGAACACTAACCCACTAACAACAAACAACCCTAACAAACTAACAGCAAACAACCCTAACACCCTAACAGCAAACAACACTAACCCCCTAACAACAAACAACCCTAAACCCCTAACATCAAACAACACTAACCCCCTAACAACACAAAACACTAACACCCTAACAACAAACAACACTAACACCCTAACAACAAGAACCACTAAACCCCAACAAGAAAAAACCCTAAAACCCTAACAACAAACACTAACCCCCTAACAATAAACAACACTGAACCCCTAACAAGAAACTAACCTAACCCCGTAACAACAAACAACACTAACCCCGTAACAACAAACAACCCTAACCCCCAAACAACAAACAACCCTAACCCCCTAACAACAAACAATCCTAACCCCCGAACAACCAACAACACTAACCCCCTAACCACAGTATACACTAACACACTAACAACAAAAACCACTAAACCCCAACAAGAAACAACCCTAAACCCCTAACAACAAACAACACTAACCCCCTAACAACAAACAACCCTAACCAAACAACAAACAAACCTAACCCACTAACAACAAACAACACTAACACCCTAACAACAAACAACCCTAACCCCCTAACAACAAACAACACTAACAGCCTAACAACAAAATACCCTAACCCCCTAACAACAAACAACACTAATCCCCTAACAACAAACAACCCTGAACCCCTAACATCAAAGAACACTAACACCCTAACAACAAACAACCCTAACCCCCTAACTACAAACACTAACCCCCAAACAACAAACAAACCAAACACCTGAAAACCAAAAACATTAACCCACTAACAACAAACAACCCTAACCCACTAAAAACAAACAACCCTAACACCCTAACAACAAACAACTCTAACCCCCTAACAACAAACAACCCTAAACCCCTAACATCAAACAACACTAACCCCCTAACAACACAAAACACTAACACCGTAACAACAAACAACACTAACACCCTAAAAACAAACAACCCTAAAACCCTAAAAAAACAACACTGAACCCCTTAAAACAAACAACACTAAGCCCCTAACAACAAACAGCACTAACACTCTAACAACAAAAAACACTGACACGCTAACAACAACCAACACTAACCCCCTAACAACAAACAATCCTAACCCCCTAAAACAAACAACACTAACCCCCTAAAAACAAACAACCCTAAAACCCTAAAAACAAACAACACTGAACCCCTAAAAACAAACAACACTAAGCCAATAACAACAAACAGCACTAACCCACTAACAACAAAAAACACTAACCCGCTAACAACATCCAACAGTAACGCCCTAACCACAAACAACACTAACCCCCTAAAAACAAACAATCCTAACCCCCTAACAACAAACAATACTCACCCCTAAAAAACAAACAACCCTAAAACCCTAAAAGCAAACAACACTGAACCCCTAAAAACAAACAACACTCAGCCCCTAACAACAAACAACACTAACACCCGAACAACAAACACCACTAAACCCCAACAAGAAACAACCCTAAGCCCCTAACAACAAACAACACTAACCCCCTAACAAGAAACAACCCTAAACCCCGAACAACAAACAACACTAACACCCTAACAACAACCAACCCTAAACCCTAAGAACAAACAACACTAACACCCTAACAACAAAAACCACTAAACCCCAACAAGAAACAACCCTAAACCCCTAACAACAAACAACAATAACCCCCTAACAACAAACAACCCTAACCAAACAACAAACAAACCTAACCCACTAACAACAAACAACACTAACACCCGAACAACAAACAACCCTAACCCCGTAACAACAATCAACACTAACACCCTAACAACAAACAACACTAACCCCATAACAACAAACAACCCTAAACCCCTAACATCAAAGAACACTAACACCCTAACAACAAACAACCCTAACCGCCTAACAACAAACAACCCTAAACCCCTAACATCAAACAACACTAACCCCCTAACAACACAAAACACTAACACCCTAACAACAAAAAACACTAACACCCTAACAACAAAAACCACTAAACCCCAACAAGAAACAACCCTAAACACCTAACAACAAACACTAACCCCCTAACAACAAACAACACTAAACCCCTAACAAGAAACTAACCTAACCCCGTAACAACAAACAACACTAACCCCGTAACAACAAACAACCCTAACCCCCAAACAACAAACAACCCTAACCCCCTAACAACACACAATCCTAACCCCCGAACAACCAACAACACTTACCACCTAACCACAATAAAGACTAACACCCTAACAACAAAAACCACTAAACCCCAACAAGAAACAACCCTAAACCCCTAACAACAAACAACACCAACCCCCTAACAACAAACAACCATAACCAAACAACAAACAAACCCAACCCCCTAACAACAAACAACACTAACACCCTAACAACAAACAACCCTAAACCCCTAACATCAAAGAACACTAACCCACTAACAACAAACAACCCTAACCCACTAACAGCAAACAACCCTAAAACCCTAACAGCAAACAACACTAACCCCCTAACAACAAACAACCCTAAACCCCGAACATCAAACAACACTAACCTCCTAACAACACAAAACACTAACACCCTAACAACAAACAACACTAACACCCTAACAACAAGAACCACTAAACCCCAACAAGAAAAAACCCTAAAACCCTAACAACAAACACTAACCCCCTAACAATAAACAACACTAAACCCCTAACAAGAAACTAACCTAACCCCGTAACAGCAAACAACACTAACCCCGTAACAACAAACAACCCTAACCCCCAAACAACAAACAACCCTGCCCCCTAACAACAAACAATCCTAACCCCCGAACAACCAACAACACTAACCCCCTAACCACAGTATACACTAACACACTAACAACAAAAACCACTAAACCCCAACAAGAAACAACCCTAAACCCCTAACAACAAACAACACTAACCCCCTAACAACAAACAACCCTAACCAAACAACAAAAAACCCTAACCCACTAACAACAAACAACACTAACACCCTAACAACAAACAACCCTAACCCCCTAACAACAAACAACAGTAACACTCTAACCAGAAACAACCCTAACCCCCTAACAACAAACAACACTAACCCCTAACAACAAACAACCCTAAACCCCTAACATCAAAGAACACTAACACCCTAACAACAAACAACCCTAACCCCCTAACAACAAACACTAACCCCCAAACAACAAACAACCCTAACCCCTAAAAACCAAAAACACTAACCCACTAACAACAAACAACCCTAAACCACTAACAACAAAAGACCCTAACACCCTAACAACAAACAACACTAACCCTCTAACAACAAACAACCCTAAACCCCTAACATCAAACAACACTAACACCCTAACAACAAAAACCACTAAACCCCAACAAGAAACAACCCTAAACCCGTACCAACAAACACTAACCCCCTAACAACAAACAAAACTAAACCCCTAACAAGAAACTACCCTAACCCCGTAACAACAAACAACACTAACCCGGTAACAACAAACAACCCTAACCCCCAAACAACAAACAACTCTAACCCCCTAACAACAAACAATTCTAACCGCCGAACAACCAACAACACTAACCCCCTAACCACAATAAACACTAACAGCCGAACAACAAAAACCACTAAACCCCAACAAGAAACAACCCTAAACCCCAAACAACAAACAACACTAACCCCCTAACAACAAACAACCCTAACCAAACAACAAAGAAACCTAACCCACTAACAACAAACAACACTAACACGCGAACAACAAACAACCCTAACCCCCTAACAACAAACAACACTAACACCCTAACAACAAAAACCACTAAACCCCAACAAGAAACAACCCTAAACCGCTAACAACAAACAACACTAAACCCCTAACAACAAACAACCCTAACCAAACAACAAACAAACCTAACCCACTAACAAAAAAACAACACTAACACCCGAACAACAAACAACCCTAACCCCCTAACAACAAGCAACCCTAACCCCCTAACAACAAACAACACTAACCCCATAACAACAAACAACCCTAAACCCCTAACATCAAAGAACACTAACACCCTAACAACAAACAACCCTAACCCCCTAACAACAAACTCTAACCCCCAAACAACAAACAACCCTAAAACCCTAAAAGCAAACAACACTGAACCCCTAAAAACAAACAACACTAAGCCCCTAACAACAAACAACACTAACACCCGAACAACAAACACCACTGAACCCCAACAAGAAACAACACTAACACCCTAACAACAAACAACCTTAACCCCCTAACAACAAACAACACTAACCCCCTAACAACAAACAACCCTAAACCCCTAATTTCAAAGAACACTAACACCCTAACAACAAACAACCCTAACCTCCTAACAACAAACACTAACCCCCAAACAACAAACAACCCTAAAACCTGAAAACCAAAAACACTAACCCACTAACAACAAACAACACTAACCCCCTAAAAACAAACAATCCTAACCCCCTAACAACAAACAACACTCACCCCTAAAAAACAAACAACCCTAAAACCCTAAAAGCAAACAACACTGAACCCCTAAAAACAAACAACACTAAGCCCTTAACAACAAACAACACTAACACCCGAACAACATACACCATTAAACCCCAACAAGAAACAACCCTAAGCCCCTAACAACAAACAACACTAACCCCCTAACAAGAAACAACCCTAAACCCCTAACAACAAACAACACTAAACCCCTAACAACAAACAACACTAACACCCTAACAACAACCAACCCTAACCCCCTAAGAAAAAAGAACACTAACGCCCTAAGAACAAACAACACTAACCCACAGCAACGAACAATACTAACCCCCTAACAACACAAAACCTAACCTCTTATCAACAAACAACCCTAACCCACTAACAACAAACAACCCTAACACCCTAACAACAAACAACACTAACCCCCTAACAACAAACAACCCTAAACCCCTAACATCAAAGAACACTAACACCCTAACAACAAACAACCCTAGCCCCCTAACAACAAACACTAACCCCCAAACAACAAAACAACCCGAACCCCTAAAAACCAAAAACACTAACCCAATAACAACAAACAACCCTAACCCCCTAACAACAAACAACCCTAAACCCCTAACATCAAACAACCCTAAACCCCTAACATCAAACAACACTAACCCCCTAACAACACAAAACACTAACACCCTAACAACAAACAACACTATCACCCTAACAACAAAAACCACTAAACCCCAACAAGAAACAACCCTAAACCCCTAACAACAAACACTAACCCCCTAACAACAAACAACACTAAACCCCTAACAAGAAACTAACCTAACCCCGTAACAACAAACAAAACTAACCCCGTAACAACAAACAAACCTAACCCCCAAACAACAACCAACCCTAACCCCCTAACAACAAACAATCCTAACCCCCGAACAACCAACAACACTAACCCCCTAACCACAATAAAGACTAACACCCGAACAACAAAAACCACTAAACCCCAAAAAGAAACAAACCTAAACCCCTAACAACAAACAACACTAACCCCTAACAACAAACAACCCTAACCAAACAACAAACAAACCTAACCCACTAACAACAAACAACACTAACACCCTAACAACAAACAACCCTAACCCCCTAACAACAAACAACACTAACACCCTAACAACAAACAACCCTAACCCCCTAACAACAAACAACACTAACCCCCTAACAACAAACAACCCTAAACCCCTAACATCAAAGAACACTAACACCCTAACAAAACAAAACACTAACACCCTAACAACAAACACTAACCCCCAAACAACAAACAACCCTAAACCCTAAAAACCAAAAACACTAAACCACTAACAACAAACAACCCTAACCCACTAACATCAAACAACACTAACCCCCTAACAACACAAAACACTAACACCCTAACAACAAACAACACTAACACCCTAACAACAAAAACCACTAAACCCCAACAAGAACCAACCCTAAACCCCTAACAACAAACAACACTAACCCCCTAACAACAAACAACCCTAACCAAACAACAAACTAACCTAACCCACTAACAAGAAACAACACTAACACCCGAACAACAAACAACCCTAACCCCCTAACAACAAACAACACTAACACCCTAACAACAAACAACCCTAAACCCCTAATATCAAAGAACAGAAACACCCTAACAACAAACAACTCTAACCCCCTAACAACAAACACTAACCCGGCAAACAACAAACAACCCTAACCCCTAAAAACCAAAACCACTAACCCACTAACAACAACCAACCCTAAACCACTAACAACAAAAAACCCTCACACCCTAACAACAAACAACACTAACCCACTAACAACAAACAGCCCTAACAACATAACAGCAAACAACACTAACCCCCTAACAACAAACAACCCTAAACCCCTAACATCAAACAACACTAACCCCCTAACAACACAAAACACTAACCCCCTAACAACAAAAACCGCTCAACCCCAACAAGAAACAACCCTAAAACCCTAACAACAAGCACTAACCCCCTAACAACAAACAACACTAAACCCCTAACAAGAAACTACCCTAACCCCGTAACAACAAACAACACTAACCCCGTAACAACAAACAACCCTAACCCCCAAACAACAAACAACCCTAACCCCGTAACAACAAACAATCCTAACCCCCGAACAACCAACAACACTAACCCCCTAACCACAATAAACACTAACACCCTAACAACAAAAACCACTAAACCCCAACAAGAAACAACCCTAAACCCCTAACAACAAACAACACTAACCCCCTAACAACAAACAACCCTAACCAAACAACAAACAAACCTAACCCACTAACAACAAACAACACTAACACGCGAACAACAAACAACCCTAACCCCCTAACAACAAACAACAGTAACACTCTAACAACAAAAACCACTAAACCCCAACAAGAAACAACCCTAAACCCCTAACAACAAACAACACTAACTCCCTAACAACAAACAACCCTAACCAAACAACAAACAAACCTAACCCACTAACAACAAACAACACTAACACCCGAACAACAAACAACCCTAACCCCCTAACAACAAACAACACAAACACCCTAACAACAAACAACCCTAACCCCCTAACAACAAAAAACACTGACCCCATAACAACAAACAACCCTAAACCCCTATCATCAAAGAACACTAACACCCTAACAACAAACAACCCTAACCCCCTAACAACAAACACTAACCCCCAAACAACAAACAACCCTAAAACCTGAAAACCAAAAACACTAACCCACTAACAACAAACAACACTAACCCCCTAAAAACAAACAATCCTAACCCCCTAACAACAAACAACACTCACTCCTAAAAAACAAACAACCCTAAAACCCTAAAAGCAAACAACACTGAACCCCTAAAAACAAACAACACTAAGCCCTTAACAACAAACAACACTAACACCCGAACAACAAACACCACTAAACCCCAACAAGAAACAACCCTAAGCCCCTAACAACAAACAACACTAACCCCCTAACAAGAAACAACCCTAAACCCCTAACAACAAACAACACTAACCCCCTAACAACAAACAACACTAACACCCTAACAACAACCAACCCTAACCCCCTAAGAACAAACAACACAAACGCCCTAAGAACAAACAACACTAACCCCCAGCAACGAACAATACTGACCCCCTAACAACACAAAACCTAACCTCTTATCAACAAACAACCCTAACCCACTAACAACAAACAACCCTAACACCCTAACAACAAAAAACACTAACCCCCAACAACAAACAACCCTAAACCCCTAACATCAAAGAACACTAACACCCTAACAACAAACAACCCTAGCCCCCTAACAACAAACACTAACCCCCAAACAACAAACAACCCTAACCCGTAAAAACCAAAAACACTAAACCACTAACAACAAACAACCCTAACCCACTAACAACAAACAACACTAACCTCCTAACAACAAACAACCCTAAACCCCTAACATCAAACAACACTAACCCCCTAACAACACAAAACACTAACACCCTAACAACAAACAACACTAACACCCTAACAACAAAAACCACTAAACCCCAACAAGAAACAACCCTAAACCCCTAACAAAAAACACTAACCCCCTAACAACAAACAACACTAAACCCCTAACAAGAAACTACCCTAACCCCGTAACAACAAACAACCCTAACCCCGTAACAACAAACAACCCTAACCCCCAAACAACAAACAACCCTAACCCCCTAACAACAAACAATCCTAACCCCCAAACAACCAACAACACTAACCCCCTAACCACAGTAAACACTAACACCCTAACAACTAAAACCACTAAACCCCAACAAGAAACAACCCTAAACCCCTAACAACAAACAACACTAACCCCCTAACAACAAACAACCCTAACCAAACAACAAAAAACCCTAACCCACTAACATCAAACAACACTAACACCCTAACAACAAACAACCCTAACCCCCTAACAAAAAACAACAGTAACACCCTAACAACAAAAACCACTAAACCCCAACAAGAAACAACCCTAAACCCCTAACAACAAACAACACTAACCCCCTAACAAAAAAAACAATAACCAAGCAAGAAACAAACCTAACCCACTAACAAACAACACTAACACGCGAACAACAAACAACCCTAACCCCCCAACAGCAAACAACAGTAACACCCTAACAACAAAAACCAGTAAACCCCAACAAGAAACAACCCTAACCCCTAAAAACTAACAACACTAACCCCCTAACAACAAACAACCCTAACCAAACAAGAAACAAACCTAACCCACTAACAACAAACAACACTAACACCCTAACAACAAACAACCCTAAACCCCTAACATCAAAGAACACAAACACCCTAACAACAAACAACTCTAACCCGCTAACAACAAACACTAACCCGCCAAACAACAAACAACCCTAACCCCTAAAAACCAAAACCACTAACCCACTAACAACAACCCTAACCCACTAACAACAAACAGCCCTAACAACCTAACAACAAACAACACTAACCCCCTAACAACAAACAACCCTAAACCCCTAACAACAAACAACACTAACCCCATAACAACAAACAACCCTAAACCCGTATAATCAAAGAACACTAACACCGTAACAACAAACAACCCTAACCCCCTAACAACAAACACTAACCCCCAAACAACAAACAACCCTAAAACCTGAAAACCAAAAACACTAACCCACTAACAACAAACAACTCTAACCCCCTAAAAACAAACAATCCTAACCCCCTAACAACAAACAACACTCACCCCTAAAAAACAAACAACCCAAAAACCCTAAAAGCAAACAACACTGAACCCCTAAAAACAAACAACACTAAGCCCTTAACAACAAACAACACTAACACCCGAACAACAACACCACTAAACCCCAACAAGAAACAACCCTAAGCCCCTAACAACAAACAACACTAACCCCCTAAAAAGAAACAACCCTGAACGCCTAACAACAAACAACACTAACCCCCAACAACAAACAACACTAACACCCTAACAACAACCAACATTTACCCCCTAAGAACAAACACTAACGCCCTAAGAACAAACAACACTAACCCCCAGCAACGAACAATACTGACCCCCTAACAACACAAAACCTAACCTCTTATCAACAAATAACCCTAACCCACTAACAACAAACAACCCTAACACCCTAACAACAAACAACACTAACCCCCTAACAACAAATAACCCTAAACCCCTAACATCAAAAAACACTAACACTCTAACAACAAACAACCCTAGCCCCCTAACAACAAACACTAACCCCCAAACAACAAACAACCCTAACCCCTAAAAACCAAAAACACTAACCCACTAACAACAAACAACCCTAACCCACTAACAACAAACAACCCTAACCCCCTAACAACAAACAACCCTAAACCCCTAATATCAAACAACACTAACCCCCTAACAACACAAAACACTAACACCCTAACAACAAACAACACTAACACCCTAACAACAAAAACAACTAAACCCCAACAAGAAACAACCCTAAACCCCTAAAAACAAACACTAACCCCCAACAACAAACAACACTAAACGCCTAACAAGAAACTAACCTAACCCCGTAACAACAAACAACACTAACCCCGTAACAACAAACAACCCTAACCCCCAAACAACAAAAAACCCTAACCCCCTAACAACAATCAATCCTAAACCCCGAACAACCAACAACACTAACCCCCTAACCACAATAAAGACTAACACCCGAACAACAAAAACCACTAAACCCCAACAAGAAACAACCCTAAACCCCTAACAAAAAACAACACTAACCCCCTAACAACAAACAACCCTAACCAAACAACAAACAAAACTAAACCACTAACAACAAACAACACTAACACCCTAACAACAAACAACCCTAACCCCTAACAACAAACAACACTAACACCCTAACAACAAACAACCCTAACCCCTAACAACAAACAACACTAACCCCCTAACAACAAACAAACCTAAACCCCTAACATCAAAGAACACTAACACCCTAACAACACAAACACTAACACCCTAACAACAAACACTAACCCCCAAACAACAAACAACCCTAACCCGTAAAAACCAAAAACACTAAACCACTAACAACAAACAACCCTAACCCACTAACAACAAACAACACTAACCTCCTAACAACAAACAACCCTATACCCCTAACATCAAACAACACTAACCCCCTAACAACACAAAACACTAACACCGTAACAACAAACAACACTAACACCCTAACAACAAAAACCACTAAACCCCAACAAGAAACAACCCTAAAACCCTAACAACAAACACTAACCCCCTAACAACAAACAACACTAAACCCCTAACAAGAAACTACCCTAACCCCGTAACAACAAACAACACTAACACCGTAACAACAAACAACCCTAACCCCCAAACAACAAACAACCCTAACCCCCTAACAACAAACAATCCTAACCCCCGAACAACCAACAACACTAACCCCCTAACCACAGTAAACACTAACACCCTAACAACAAAAACCACTAAACCCCAACAAGAAACAACCCTAAACCCCTAACAACAAACAACACTAACCCCCTAACAACAAACAACCCTAACCAAACAACAAAAAACCCTAACCCACTAACATCAAACAACACTAACACCCTAACAACAAACAACCCTAACCCCCTAACAAAAAACAACAGTAACACCCTAACAACAAAAACCACTAAACCCCAACAAGAAACAACCCTAAACCCCTAACAACAAACAACACTAACCCCCTAACAACAAACAACCCTAACCAAACAACAAACAAACCTAACCCACTAACAACAAACAACACTAACACCCGAACAACAAACAACCCTAACCCCCTAACAACAAACAACACAAACACCCTAACAACAAACAACCCTAACCCCCTAACAACAAAAAACACTAACCCCATAACAACAAACAACCCTAAACCCCTATCATCAAAGAACACTAACACCCTAACAACAAACAACCCTAACCCCCTAACAACAAACACTAACCCCCAAACAACAAACAACCCTAAAACCTGAAAACCAAAAACACTAACCCACTAACAACAAACAACACTAACCCCCTAAAAACGAAACAATCCTAACCCCCTAACAACAAACAACACTCACTCCTAAAAAACAAACAACCCTAAAACCCTAAAAGCAAACAACACTGAACCCCTAAAAACAAACAACACTAAGCCCTTAACAACAAACAACACTAACACCCGAACAACAAACACCACTAAACCCCAACAAGAAACAACCCTAAGCCCCTAACAACAAACAACACTAACCCCCTAACAAGAAACAACCCTAAACCCCTAACAACAAACAACACTAACCCCCTAACAACAAACAACACTAACACCCTAACAACAACCAACCCTAACCCCCTAAGAACAAACAACACTAACGCCCTAAGAACAAACAACACTAACCCCCAGCAACGAACAATACTGACCCCCTAACAACACAAAACCTAACCTCTTATCAACAAACAACCCTAACCCACTAACAACAAACAACCCTAACACCCTAACAACAAAAAACACTAACCCCCAACAACAAACAACCCTAAACCCCTAACATCAAAGAACACTAACACCCTAACAACAAACAACCCTAGCCCCCTAACAACAAACACTAACCCCCAAACAACAAACAACCCTAACCCGTAAAAACCGAAAACACTAAACCACTAACAACAAACAACCCTAACCCACTAACAACAAACAACACTAACCTCCTAACAACAAACAACCCTAAACCCCTAACATCAAACAACACTAACCCCCTAACAACACAAAGCACTAACACCCTAACAACAAACAACACTAACACCCTGACAACAAAAACCACTAAACCCCAACAAGAAACAACCCTAAAACCCTAACAACAAACACTAACCCCCTAACAACAAACAACACTAAACCCCTAACAAGAAACTACCCTAACCCCATAACAACAAACAACACTAACCCCGTAACAACAAACAACCCTAACCCCCAAACAACAAACAACCCTAACCCCCTAACAACAAACAATCCTAACCCCCGAACAACCAACAACACTAACCCCCTAACCACAGTAAACACTAACACCCTAACAACAAAAACCACTAAACCCCAACAAGAAACAACCCTAAACCCCTAACAACAAACAACACTAACCCCCTAACAACAAACAACCCTAACCAAACAACAAAAAACCCTAACCCACTAACATCAAACAACACTAACACCCTAACAACAAACAACCCTAACCCCCTAACAAAAAACAACAGTAACACCCTAACAACAAAAACCACTAAACCCCAACAAGAAACAACCCTAAACCCCTAACAACAAACAACACTAACCCCCTAACAACAAACAACCCTAACCAAACAACAAACAAACCTAACCCACTAACAAACAACACTAACACGCGAACAACAAACAACCCTAACCCCCCAACAGCAAACAACAGTAACACCCTAACAACAAAAACCAGTAAACCCCAACAAGAAACAACCCTAAACCCCTAAAAACAAACAACACTAACCCCCTAACAACAAACAACCCTAACCAAACAAGAAACAAACCTAACCCACTAACAACAAACAACACTAACACCCTAACAACAAACAACCCTAAACCCCTAACATCAAAGAACACAAACACCCTAACAACAAACAAGTCTAACCCGCTAACAACAAACACTAACCCGCCGAACAACAAACAACCCTAACCCCTAAAAACCAAAACCACTTACCCACTAACAACAACCCTAACCCACTAACAACAAACAGCCCTAACAACCTAACAACAAACAACACTAAACCCCTAACAACAAACAACCCTAAACCCCTAACATCAAACAACACTAACCCCCTAACAACACAAAACACTAACACCCTAACAACAAAAACCGCTCAACCCCAACAAGAAACAACCCTAAAACCCTAACAACAAGCACTAACCCCCTAACAACAAACAACACTAAACCCCTAACAAGAAACTACACTAACCCCGTAACAACAAACAACACTAACCCCGTAACAACAAACAACCCTAACCCCCAAACAACAAACAACCCTAACCCCGTAACAACAAACAATCCTAACCCCCGAACAACCAACAACACTAACCCCCTAACCACAATAAACACAAACACCCTAACAACAAAAAGCACTAAACCCCAACAAGAAACAACCCTAAACCCCTAAGAACAAACAACACTAACCCCCTAAAACAAACAATCCTAACCAAAGAACAAACAAACCTAACCCACTAACAACAAACAACACTAACACGCGAACAACAAACAACACTAACCCCCTAACAACAAACAACAGTAACACCCTAACAACAAAAACCACTAAACCCCAACAAGAAACAACCCTAAACCCCTAACAACAAACAACACTAACCCCCTAAAAACAAACAACCCTAACCAAACAACAAACAAACCTAACCCACTAACAACAAACAACACTAACACCCGAACAACAAACAACCCTAACCCCCTAACAACAAACAACACTAACACCCTAACAACAAACAACCCTAACCCCCTAACAACAAACAACACTAACCCCATAACAACAAACAACCCTAAACCCCTATCATCAAAGAACACTAACACCCTAACAACAAACAACCCTAACCCCCTAACAACAAACACTAACCCCCAAACAACAAACAACCCTAAAACCTGAAAACCAAAAACACTAACCCACTAACAACAAACAATTCTAACCCCCTAAAAACAAACAATCCTAACCCCCTAACAACAAACAACACTCACCCCTAAAAAACAAACAACCCTAAAACCCTAAAAGCAAACAACACTGAACCCCTAAAAACAAACAACACTAAGCCCTTAACAACAAACAAC
This sequence comes from Elephas maximus indicus, assembly GCF_024166365.1. Classification (NCBI taxonomy): domain Eukaryota; kingdom Metazoa; phylum Chordata; class Mammalia; order Proboscidea; family Elephantidae; genus Elephas; species Elephas maximus. Next base: position 2,197,001 of record NW_026060236.1, read on the forward strand.
ACTAACACCCGAACAACAACACCACTAAACCCCAACAAGAAACAACCCTAAGCCCCTAACAACAAACAACACTAACCCCCTAACAAGAAACAACCCTAAACCCCTAACAACAAACAACACTAACCCCCTAACAACAAACAACACTAACACCCTAACAACAACCAACCCTAACCCCCTCAGAACAAACAACACTAACGCCCTAAGAACAAACACCACTAACCCCCAGCAACGAACAATACTGACCCCCTAACAACACAAAACCTAACCTCTTATCAACAAACAACCCTAACCCACTAACAACAAACAACCCTAACACCCTAACAACAAACAACACTAACCCCCTAACAACAAATAACCCTAAACCCCTAACATCAAAGAACACTAACACTCTAACAACAAACAACCCTAGCCCCCTAACAACAAACACTAACCCCCAAACAACAAACAACCCTAACCCCTAAAAACCAAAAACACTAACCCACTAACAACAAACAACCCTAACCCACTAACAACAAACAACCCTAACCCCCTAACAACAAACAACCCTAAACCCCTAACATCAAACAACACTAACCCCCTAACAACAAACAACCCTAACCAAACAACAAACAAACCTAACCCACTAACAACAAACAACACTAACACCCTAACAACAAACAACCCTAACCCCTAACAACAAACAACACTAACACCCTAACAACAAACAACCCTAACCCCTAACAACAAACAACACTAACCCCCTAACAACAAACAAACCTAAACCCCTAACATCAAAGAACACTAACACCCTAACAACACAAAACACTAACACCCTAACAACAAACACTAACCCCCAAACAACAAACAACGCTAACCCGTAAAAACCAAAAACACTAAACCACTAACAACAAACAACCCTAACCCACTAACAACAAACAACACTAACCTCCTAACAACAAACAACCCTAAACCCCTAACATCAAACAACACTAACCCCCTAACAACACAAAACACTAACACCGTAACAACAAACAACACTAACACCCTAACAACAAAAATCACTAAACCCCAACAAGAAACAACCCTAAACCCCTAACAACAAACACTAACCCCCTAACAACAAATAACACTAAACCCCTAACAAGAAACTACCCTAACCCCGTAACAACAAACAACACTAACCCCGTAACAACAAACAACACTAACCCCCAAACAACAAACAACCCTAACGCCCTAACAACAAACAATCCTAACCCCCGAACAACCAACAACACTAACCCCCTAACCACAGTAAACACTAACACCCTAACAACAAAAACCACTAAACCCCAACAAGAAACAACCCTAAACCCCTAACAACAAACAACACTAACCCCCTAACAACAAACAACGCTAACCAAACAACAAAAAACCCTAACCCACTAACATCAAACAACACTAACACCCTAACAACAAACAACCCTAACCCCCTAACAACAAACAACACTAACACCCTAACAAGAAACAACCCTAACCCCCTAACAACAAACAACCCTAACCCCCTAACAGCAAACAACACTAACCCCCTAACAAGAAAAAACACTAACCCCCTAAGAATAAACAACACTAACCCCCTAACAACAAACAACACTAACCCCCTAACACTAAACAATCCTAACCCCCGAACAACCAACAAAGCTAACCCCCTGACCACAATAAACACTAACAGCCGAACAACAAAAACCACTAAACCCCAACAAGAAACAAACCTAAACCCCTAACAACAAACAACACTAACCCCCTAACAACAAACAACCCTAACCAAACAAGAAACAAACCTAACCCACTAACAACAAACAACACTAACACCCTAACAACAAACAACCCTAACCCCCTAACAACAAACAACACTAACACCCTAACAACAAACAACCCTAACCCCCTAACAACAAACAACACTAACCCCCTAACAACAAACAACCCTAAACCCCTAACATCAAAGAACACTAACACCCTAACAACAAACAACTCTAACCCCCTAACAACAAACACTAACCCGCCAAACAACAAACAACCCTAACCCCTAAAAACCAAAACCACTAACCCACTAACAACAACCCTAACCCACTAACAACAAACAGCCCTAACAACATAACAACAAACAACACTAACCCCCTAACAACAAACAACCCTAAACCCCTAACAACAAACACTAACCCCCAACAACAAACAACACTAAACCCCTAACAAGAAACTAACCTAACCCCGTAACAACAAACAACACTAACCCCGTAGCAACAAACAACCCTAAACCCCAAACAACAAAAAACCCTAACCCCCTAAAAACAAACAATCCTAACGCCCGAACAACCAACAACACTAACCCCCTAACCACAATAAAGACTAACACCCGAACAACAAAAACCACTAAACCCCAACAAGAAACAACCCTAAACCCCTAACAACAAACAACACTAACCCCCTAGCAACAAACAACCCTAAACAAACAACAAACAAACCTAACCCACTAACAACAAACAACACTAACACCGTAACAACAAACAACCCTAACCCCTAACAACAAACAACACTAACACCCTAACAACAAACAACCCTAACCCCCTAACAACAAACAACAGTAACACCCAAACCAGAAACAACCCTAACCCCCTAACAACAAACAATCCTAAACCCCTAACATCAAAGAACACTAACACCCTAACAACAAACAACCCTAACCCCCTAACAACAAACACTAACCCCCAAACAACAAACAACCCTAACCCCTAAAAACCAAAAACCCTAACCCACTAACAACAAACAACACTAACCCTCTAACAACAAACAACCCTAAACCCCTAACATCAAACAACCCTAAACCCCTAACATCAAACAACACTAACCCCCTAACAACACAAAACACTAACACCCTAACAACAAACAACACTATCACCCTAACAACAAAAACCACTAAACCCCAACAAGAAACAACCCTAAACCCCTAACAACAAACACTAACCCCCTAACAACAAACAACACTAAACCCCTAACAAGAAACTAACCTAACCCCGTAACAACAAACAAAACTAACCCCGTAACAACAAACAACTCTAACCCCCAAACAACAAACAACCCTAACCCCCTAACAACAAACAATCCTAACCCCCAAACAACCAACAACACTAACCCCATAACCAGAATAAAGACTAACACCCGAACAACAAAAACCACTAAACCCCAACAAGAAACAAACCTAAAACCCTAACAACAAACAACACTAACCCCCTAACAACAAACAACCCTAACCAAACAACAAACAAACCTAACCCACTAACAACAAACAACACTAACACCCTAACAACAAACAACCCTAACCCCCTAACAACAAACAACACTAACCCCCTAACAACAAACAACCCTAAACCCCTAACATCAAAGAACACTAACACCCTAACAAAACAAAACACTAACACCCTAACAACAAACACTAACCCCCAAACAACAAACAACCCTAAACCCTAAAAACCAAAAACACTAAACCACTAACAACAAACAACCCTAACCCACTAACAACAAACAACACTAACCCCCTAACAACAAACAACCCTAAACCCCTAACATCAAACAACACTAACCCCCTAACAACACAAAACACTAACACCGTAACAACAAACAACACTAACACCCTAACAACAAAAACCACTAAACCCCAACAAGAAACAAAACTAAACCCCTAACAACAAACAACACTAACCCCCTAACAACAAACAACCCTAACCAAACAACAAACTAACCTAACCCACTAACAACAAACAACACTAACACGCGAACAACAAACAACCCTAACCCCCCAACAGCAAACAACAGTAACACCCTAACAACAAAAACAAGTAAACCTCAACAAGTAACAACCCTAAACCCCTAACAACAAACAACACTAACCCCCTAACAACAAACAACCCTAACAAACAAGAAACAAACCTAACCCACTAACAAGAAACAACACTAACACCCGAACAACAAACAACCCTAACCCCCTAACATCAAACAACACTAACACCCTAACAACAAACAACCCTAAACCCCTAACATCAAAGAACAGAAACACCCTAACAACAAACAACTCTAACCCCCTAACAACAAACACTAACCCGCCAAACAACAAACAACCCTAACCCCTAAAAACCAAAACCACTAACCCACTAACAACAACCCTAACCCACTAACAACAAACAGCCCTAACAACCTAACAGCAAACAACACTAACCCCCTAACAACAAACAACCCTAAACCCCTAACATCAAACAACACTAACCCCCTAACAACACAAAACACTAACACCCTAACAACAAAAACCGCTGAACCCCAACAAGAAACAACCCTAAAACCCTAACAACAAGCACTAACCCCCTAACAACAAACAACACTAAACCCCTAACAAGAAACTTCCCTAACCCCGTAACAACAAACAACCCTAACCCCCAAACAACAAACAACCCTAACCCCGTAACAGCAAACAATCCTAACCCCCGAAAAACCAACAACACTAACCCCCTAACCACAATAAACACTAACACCCTAACAACAAAAACCACTAAACCCCAACAAGAAACAACCCTAAACCCCTAACAACAAACAACACTAACCCCCTAACAACAAACAACCCTAACCAAACAACAAACAAACCTAACGCACTAACAACAAACAACACTAACACGCGAACAACAAACAACCCTAACCCCCTAACAACAAACAACAGTAACACCGTAACAACAAAAACCACTAAACCCCAACAAGAAACAACCCTAAACCGCTAACAACAAACAACACTAACCCCCTAACAACAAACAACCCTAACCAAACAACAAACAAACCTAACGCACTAACAACAAACAACACTAACACCCGAACAACAAACAACCCTAACCCCCTAACAACAAACAACACAAACACCCTAACAAAAAACAACCCTAACCCCCTAACAACAAAAAACACTAACCCCATAACAACAAACAACCCTAAACCCCTATCATCAAAGAACAGTAACACCCTAACAACAAACAACCCTAACCCCCTAACAACAAACACTAACCCCCAAACAACAAACAACCCTAAAACCTGAAAACCAAAAACACTAACCCACTAACAACAAACAACACTAACCCCCTAAAAACAAACAATCCTAACCCCCGAAGAACAAACAACACTCACCCCTAAAAAACAAACAACCCTAAAACCCTAAAAGCAAACAACACTGAACCCCTAAAAACAAACAACACTAAGCCCTTAACAACAAAGAACACTAACACCCGAACAACAAACACCACTAAACCCCAACAAGAAACAACCCTAAGCCCCTAACAACAAACAACACTAACCCCCTAACAACAAAAAACACTAACACCCTAACAACAACCAACCCTAACCCCCTAAGAACAAACAACACTAACGCCCTAAGAACAAACAACACTAACCCCGAGCAACGAACAATACTGACCCCCTAACAACACAAAACCTAACCTCTTATCAACAAACAACCCTAACCCACTAACAACAATCAACACTAACACCCTAACAACAAACAACACTAACCCCATAACAACAAACAACCCTAAACCCCTAACATCAAAGAACACTAACACCCTAACAACAAACAACCCTAACCCCGTAACAACAAACACTAACCCCCAAACAACAAACAACCCTAAAACCTGAAAACCAAAAACACTAACCCACTAACAACAAACAACACTAACCACCTAAAAACAAACAATCCTAACCCCCTAACAACAAACAACACTCACACCAAAAAATAAACAACCCTAAAACCCTAAAAGCAAACAACACTGAACCCCTAAAAACAAACAACACTAAGCCCCTAACAACAAACAACACTAACACCCGAACAAAACACCACTAAACCCCAAGAAACAACCCTATGCCCCTAACAACAAACAACACTAACCCCCTAACAAGAAACAACCCTAAACCCCTAACAACAAACAACACTAATCCCCTAACAACAAACAACACTAACACCCTAGCAACAACCAACCCTAACCCCCTAAGAACAAACAACACAAACGCCCTAAGAACAAACAACACTAACCCCCAGCAACGAACAATACTAACCCCCTAACAACAGAAAACCTAACCTCTTATCAACAAACAACCCTAACCCACTAACAGCAAACAACCCTAACACCCTAACAACAAACAACACTAACCCCCTAACAACAAACAACCCTAAACCCCTAACATCAAAGAACACTAACAACCTAACAACAAACAACACTAACCCCCTAACAACAAACAACCCTAAACCCCTAACAACAAACAACAGTAACCCCCTAACAACAAACAACCCTAAACCCCTAACATCAAAGAACACTAACACCCTAACAACAAACAACCCTAACCCCCTAACAACAAACCCTAACCCCCAAACAACAAACAACCCTAACCCATAAAAACCAAAAATGCTAAACCACTAACAACAAACAACCCTAACCCACTAACAACAAACACCCTAACACCCTCACAACAAACAACACTAACCCCCTAACAACACAAAACACTAACACCCTAACAACAAACAACACTAACACCCTAACAACAAAAACCACTAAACCCCAACAAGAAACAACCCGAAACCCCTAACAACAAACAACACTAACCCCCTAACAACAAACAACACTAACCCCCTCACAACAACCAACCCTAACCCCCTAAGAACAAACAACACTAACGCCCTAAGAACAAACAACACTAAACCCCAGCAACGAGCAATACTAACCCCCTAACAACACAAAACCTAACCTCTTATCAAGAAACAACCCTAACCCACTAACAACAAACAACCCTAACACCCTAACAACAAACAACACTAACCCCCTAACAACAAACAACCCTAAACCCCTAACATCAAAGAACACTAACACCCTAACAACAAACAACCCTAACCCCTGAAAACCAAAAACACTAACCCACTAACAACAATCAACCCTAACCCACTAACAACAAACAACCCTAACCCCCTAACAACAAACAACCCTAAACCCCTAACATCAAACAACACTAAACCCCTAACAACACAAAACACTAACACCCTAACAACAAACACCACTAACACCCTAACAACAAAAACCACTAAACCCCAACAAGAAACAACCCTAAACCCCTAACAACAAACACTAACCCCCTAACAACAAACAACACTAAACCCCTAACAAGAAACTAACCTAACCCCGTAACAACAAACAACACTAACCCCGTAACAACAAACAACACTAACCCCCAAACAACAAACAACCCTAAACCCCTAACAACAAACAATCCTAACCCCCGAACAACCAACAACACTAACTCCCTAACCACAATAAAGACTAACACCCTAACAACAAAAACCACTAAACCCCAACAAGAAACAACCCTAAACCCCTAACAGCAAACACTAACCCCCTAACAAAAAACAACACTAAACCCCTAACAAGAAATTACCCTAACCCCTTAACAACAAACACCACTAACCCCGTAACAACAAACAACCCTAACCCCGTAACAACAAACAACCCTAACCAAACAACAAACAAACCTAACCCACTAACAACAAACAACACTAACACCCTAACAACAAACAACCCTAACCCCTAACAACAAACAACACTAACACCCTAACAACAAACAACCCTAACCCCCTAACAACAAACAACACTAACGCCCTAACAACAAACAACCCTAAATCCCTAACATCAAAGAACACTAACCCCCTAACAACACAAAACACTAACACCCTAACAACAAACCCTAACCCCCGAACAACAATCTACCCTAACTCCTAAAAACCAAAAACACTAAACCACTAACAACAAACAACCCTAACCCACTAACAACAAACAACCCTAACACCCTAACAACAAACAACACTAACCCCCTAACAACACAAAACACTAACACCCTAACAACAAACAACACTAACACCCTAACAACAAAAACCACTAAACTCCAACAAGAAACAACCCTAAACCCCTAACAACAAACACTAACCCCCTAACAACAAGCAACACTAAACCCCTAACAAGAAACTACCCTAACCCCGTAACAACAAACAACACTAACCAGGTAAGAACAAACAACCCTAACCCCCAAACAACAAACAACCCTAAACCCCTAACATCAAAGAACACTAACACCGTAACTACAAACAACCCTAACCCCCTAACAACAAACACCAACCCCCAAGCAACAAACAACCCTAACCCCGAAAAACCAAAAACACTAACCCACTAACAACAAACAACCCTAACCCCCTAACAACAAACAACCCTAAACCCCAAACATGAAACAACACTAACCCCCTAACAACACAAAACACTAACACCCTAACAACAAACAACACTAACAGCCTAACAACAAAAACCACTAAACCCCAACAAGAAACAACCCGAAACCCCTAACAACAAACAACACTAACCCCCTAACAACAAACAACCCTAACCAAACAACAAACAAACCTAACCCGCTAACAACAAACAACACTAACACCCTAACAACAAACAACCCTAACCCCCTAACAACAAACAACACTAACCCCCTAACAACAAAAAACCCTAAACCCCTAACATCAAAGAACACTAACACCCTAACAACAAAGAACCCTAACCCCCTAACAACAAACACTAACCCCCAAACAACAAACAACCCTAACACCTGAAAACCAAAAACACTAACCCACTAACAACAAACAACCCTAACCCACTAACAACAAACACCCTAACACCCTCACAACAAACAACACTAACCCCCTAACAACAAACAACCCTAAACCACTAACAACAAACAACCCTAACACCCTAACAACAAACAACCCTAAACCCCTAACATCAAACAACACTAACCCCCTAACAACACAAAACACTAACACCCTAACAACAAACAACACTAACACCCTAACAACAAAAACCACTAAACCCCAACAAGAAACAACCCTAAACCCCTAACAACAAACACTAACCCCCTAACAACAAACAACACTAAACTCCTAACAAGAAACTAACCTAACCCCGTAACAACAAACACTAACCCCGTAACAACAAAGAACCCAAACCCCCAAACAACAAACAAGCCTAACACCTAAAAACCAAAAACACTAACCCACTAACAACAAACAACCCTAACCCACTAACAACAAACAACCCTAACCCCCTAACAACAAAGAACCCTAAACCCCTAACATCAAACAACACTAACCTCCTAACAACACAAAACACTAACACCCTAACAACAAACAGCACTAACCCCCGAACAACCAACAACACTAACCCCCTAACCACAATAAAGACTAACACCCTAACAACAAAAACCACTACACCCCAACAAGAAACAACCCTAAACGCCTAACAACAAACAACACTAACCCCCTAACAACAAACAACCCTAACCAAACAACAAACAAACCTAACCCACTAACAACAAACAACACTAACACCCTAACAACAAACAACCCTAACCCCTAACAAAAAACAACACTAACACCCTAACAACAAACAACCCTAACCCCCTAACAACAAACAATACTAACCCCCTAAAAACAAACAACCCTAAATCCCTAACATCAAAGAACACTAACCCCCTAACAACACAAAACACTAACACCCTAACAACAAACACTAACCCCCAAACAACAAACAACCCTAACCCCTAAAAACCAAAAACACTAAACCACTAACAACAAACAACCCTAGCCCACTAACAACAAACAACCCTAACACCCTAACAACAAACAACACTAACCCCCTAACAACAAACAACCCTAACCCCCGAACAACCAACAACACTAACCCCCTAACCACAGTATACACTAACACCCTAACAACAAAAACCACTAAACCCCAACAAGAAACTACCCTAAAACCCTAACAACAAACAACACTAAACCCCTAACAACAAACAACCCTAACCAAACAACAAACAAAGCTAACCCACTAACAACAAACAATACTAACACCCGAACAACAAACAACCCTAACCCCCTAACAACAAACAACACTAACACCCTAACAACAAACAACCCTAACCCCCTAACAACAAACAACACTAACCCCCAACAACAAACAACACTAAACCCCTAACATCAAAGAACACTAACACCCTAACAACAAACAACCCTAACCCCCTAACAACAAACACTAACCCCCAAACAACAAACAACCCTAAAACCCTAAAAGCAAACAACACTAAACCCCTAAACACAAACAACACTAAGCCCCTAACAACAAACAACACTAACCCCCTAACAACAAACAACCCTAAACCCCTAACATCAAAGAACACTAACACCCTAACAACAAACAACCCTAGCCCCCTAACAGCAAACACTAACCCCCAAACAACAAACAACCCTAACCCCTAAAAACCAAAAACACTAACCCACTAACAACAAACAACCCTAACCCACTAACAACAAACAACCCTAACCCCCTAACAACAAACAACCCTAAACCCCTAACATCAAACAACACTAACCCCCTAACAACACAAAACACTAACACCCTAACAACAAAAACCACTAAACCCGAACAAGAAACAACCCTAAACCCCTAACAACAAACACTAACCCCCTAACAACAAACAACAATAAACCCCTAACAAGAAACTAACCTAACCCCGTAACAACAAACAACACTAACCCCGTAACAAGAAAGAACCCTAACCCCCAAACAACAAACAACCCTAACCCCCTAACAACAAACAATCCTAACCCCCGAACAACCAACAACACTAACCCCCTAACCACAATAAAGACTAACACCCTAACAACAAAAACCACTAAACCCCAACAAGAAACAACGCTAAACACCTAACAACAAACAACTCTAACCCCCTAACAACAAACAACCCTAACCAAACAACAAACAAACCTAACCCACTAACAACAAACAACACTAACACCCTAACAACAAACAACCCTAACCCCTAACAACAAACAACACTAACACCCTAACAAACAACGCTAACCCCTAACAACAAACAACACTAACACCCTAACAAACAACCCTAACCCCCTAACAAGAACAACACTAACACCCTAACAACAAACAACCCTAAACCCCTAACATCAAAGAACACTAACCCACTAACAACAAACAACCCTAACCCACTAACAACAAACAACCCTAACACCCTAACAACAAACAACACTAACCCCCTAACAACAAACAACCCTAAACCCCTAACATCAAAAAACACTAACCCCCTAACAGCACAAAACACTAACACCCTAACAACAAACAACACTAACACCCTAACAACAAGAAGCACTAAACCCCAACAAGAAACAACCCTAAAACCCTAACAACAAACACTAACCCCCTAACAATAAACAACACTAAACCCCTAACAAGAAACTAACCTAACCCCGTAACAACAAACAACACTAACCCCGTAACAACAAACAACCCTAACCCCCAAACAACAAACAACCCTAACCCCCTAACAACAAACAATCCTAACCCCCGAACAACCAACAACACTAAACCCCTAACCACAGTATACATTAACACCCTAACAACAAAAACCACTAAACCCCAACAAGAAACAACCCTAAAACCCTAACAACAAACACTAACCCCCTAACAATAAACAACACTAAACCCCTAACAAGAAACTACCCTAACCCCATAACAACAAACAACACTAACCCCGTAACAACAAACAACCCTAACCCCCTAACAACAAACAACACTAACACCCTAACAACAAACAACCCTAAACCCCTAACATCAAAGAACACTAACCCACTAACAACAAACAACCCTAACCCACTAACAACAATCAACCCTAACACCCTAACAACAAACAACACTAACCCCCTAACAAAAAACAACAGTAACACCCTAACAACAAAAACCACTAAACCCCAACAAGAAACAACCCTAAACCCCTAACAACAAACAACACTAACCCCCTAACAACAAAAAACCCTAACCAAGCAAGAAACAAACCTAACCCACTAACAAACAACACTAACACGCGAACAACAAACAACCCTAACCCCCCAACAGCAAACAACAGTAACACCCTAACAACAAAAACCAGTAAACCCCAACAAGAAACAACCCTAACCCCTAAAAACTAACAACACTAACCCCCTAACAACAAACAACCCTAACCAAACAAGAAACAAACCTAACCCACTAACAACAAACAACACTAACACCCTAACAACAAACAACCCTAAACCCCTAACATCAAAGAACACAAACACCCTAACAACAAACAACTCTAACCCGCTAACAACAAACACTAACCCGCCAAACAACAAACAACCCTAACCCCTAAAAACCAAAACCACTAACCCACTAACAACAACCCTAACCCACTAACAACAAACAGCCCTAACAACCTAACAACAAACAACACTAACCCCCTAACAACAAACAACCCTAAACCCCTAACAACAAACAACACTAATCCCATAACAACAAACAACCCTAAACCCGTATAATCAAAGAACACTAACACCGTAACAACAAACAACCCTAACCCCCTAACAACAAACACTAACCCCCAAACAACAAACAACCCTAAAACCTGAAAACCAAAAACACTAACCCACTAACAACAAACAACTCTAACCCCCTAAAAACAAACAATCCTAACCCCCTAACAACAAACAACACTCACCCCTAAAAAACAAACAACCCTAAAACCCTAAAAGCAAACAACACTGAACCCCTAAAAACAAACAACACTAAGCCCTTAACAACAAACAACACTAACACCCGAACAACAACACCACTAAACCCCAACAAGAAACAACCCTAAGCCCCTAACAACAAACAACACTAACCCCCTAACAAGAAACAACCCTAAACCCCTAACAACAAACAACACTAAACCCCTAACAACAAACAACACTAACACCCTAACAACAACCAACCCTAACCCCCTAAGAAAAAACAACACTAACGCCCTAAGAACAAACAACACTAGCCCACAGCAACGAACAATACTAACCCCCTAACAACACAAAACCTAACCTCTTATCAACAAACAACCCTAACCCACTAACAACAAACAACCCTAACACCCTAACAACAAACAACACTAACCCCCTAACAACAAACAACCCTAAACCCCTAACATCAAAGAACACTAACACCCTAACAACAAACAACCCTAGCCCCCTAACAACAAACACTAACCCCCAAACAACAAACAACCCGAACCCCTAAAAACCAAAAACACTAACCCAATAACAACAAACAACCCTAACCCCCTAACAACAAACAACCCTAAACCCCTAACATCAAACAACCCTAAACCCCTAACATCAAACAACACTAACCCCCTAACAACACAAAACACTAACACCCTAACAACAAACAACACTATCACCCTAACAACAAAAACCACTAAACCCCAACAAGAAACAACCCTAAACCCCTAACAACAAACACTAACCCCCTAACAACAAACAACACTAAACCCCTAACAAGAAACTAACCTAACCCCGTAACAACAAACAAAACTAACCCCGTAACAACAAACAAACCTAACCCCCAAACAACAACCAACCCTAACCCCCTAACAACAAACAATCCTAACCCCCGAACAACCAACAACACTAACCCCCTAACCACAATAAAGACTAACACCCGAACAACAAAAACCACTAAACCCCAACAAGAAACAAACCTAAACCCCTAACAACAAACAACACTAACCCCTAACAACAAACAACCCTAACCAAACAACAAACAAACCTAACCCACTAACAACAAACAACACTAACACCCTAACAACAAACAACCCTAACCCCCTAACAACAAACAACACTAACACCCTAACAACAAACAACCCTAACCCCCTAACAACAAACAACACTAACCCCCTAACAACAAACAACCCTAAACCCCTAACATCAAAGAACACTAACACCCTAACAAAACAAAACACTAACACCCTAACAACAAACACTAACCCCCAAACAACAAACAACCCTAAACCCTAAAAACCAAAAACACTAAACCACTAACAACAAACAACCCTAACCCACTAACATCAAACAACACTAACCCCCTAACAACACAAAACACTAACACCCTAACAACAAACAACACTAACACCCTAACAACAAAAACCACTAAACCCCAACAAGAACCAACCCTAAACCCCTAACAACAAACAACACTAACCCCCTAACAACAAACAACCCTAACCAAACAACAAACTAACCTAACCCACTAACAAGAAACAACACTAACACCCGAACAACAAACAACCCTAACCCCCTAACAACAAACAACACTAACACCCTAACAACAAACAACCCTAAACCCCTAATATCAAAGAACAGAAACACCCTAACAACAAACAACTCTAACCCCCTAACAACAAACACTAACCCGGCAAACAACAAACAACCCTAACCCCTAAAAACCAAAACCACTAACCCACTAACAACAACCAACCCTAAACCACTAACAACAAAAAACCCTCACACCCTAACAACAAACAACACTAACCCACTAACAACAAACAGCCCTAACAACATAACAGCAAACAACACTAACCCCCTAACAACAAACAACCCTAAACCCCTAACATCAAACAACACTAACCCCCTAACAACACAAAACACTAACCCCCTAACAACAAAAACCGCTCAACCCCAACAAGAAACAACCCTAAAACCCTAACAACAAGCACTAACCCCCTAACAACAAACAACACTAAACCCCTAACAAGAAACTACCCTAACCCCGTAACAACAAACAACACTAACCCCGTAACAACAAACAACCCTAACCCCCAAACAACAAACAACCCTAACCCCGTAACAACAAACAATCCTAACCCCCGAACAACCAACAACACTAACCCCCTAACCACAATAAACACTAACACCCTAACAACAAAAACCACTAAACCCCAACAAGAAACAACCCTAAACCCCTAACAACAAACAACACTAACCCCCTAACAACAAACAACCCTAACCAAACAACAAACAAACCTAACCCACTAACAACAAACAACACTAACACGCGAACAACAAACAACCCTAACCCCCTAACAACAAACAACAGTAACACTCTAACAACAAAAACCACTAAACCCCAACAAGAAACAACCCTAAACCCCTAACAACAAACAACACTAACTCCCTAACAACAAACAACCCTAACCAAACAACAAACAAACCTAACCCACTAACAACAAACAACACTAACACCCGAACAACAAACAACCCTAACCCCCTAACAACAAACAACACAAACACCCTAACAACAAACAACCCTAACCCCCTAACAACAAAAAACACTGACCCCATAACAACAAACAACCCTAAACCCCTATCATCAAAGAACACTAACACCCTAACAACAAACAACCCTAACCCCCTAACAACAAACACTAACCCCCAAACAACAAACAACCCTAAAACCTGAAAACCAAAAACACTAACCCACTAACAACAAACAACACTAACCCCCTAAAAACAAACAATCCTAACCCCCTAACAACAAACAACACTCACTCCTAAAAAACAAACAACCCTAAAACCCTAAAAGCAAACAAAACTGAACCCCTAAAAACAAACAACACTAAGCCCTTAACAACAAACAACACTAACACCCGAACAACAAACACCACTAAACCCCAACAAGAAACAACCCTAAGCCCCTAACAACAAACAACACTAACCCCCTAACAAGAAACAACCCTAAACCCCTAACAACAAACAACACTAACCCCCTAACAACAAACAACACTAACACCCTAACAACAACCAACCCTAACCCCCTAAGAACAAACAACACTAACGCCCTAAGAACAAACAACACTAACCCCCAGCAACGAACAATACTGACCCCCTAACAACACAAAACCTAACCTCTTATCAACAAACAACCCTAACCCACTAACAACAAACAACCCTAACACCCTAACAACAAAAAACACTAACCCCCAACAACAAACAACCCTAAACCCCTAACATCAAAGAACACTAACACCCTAACAACAAACAACCCTAGCCCCCTAACAACAAACACTAACCCCCAAACAACAAACAACCCTAACCCGTAAAAACCAAAAACACTAAACCACTAACAACAAACAACCCTAACCCACTAACAACAAACAACACTAACCTCCTAACAACAAACAACCCTAAACCCCTAACATCAAACAACACTAACCCCCTAACAACACAAAACACTAACACCCTAACAACAAACAACACTAACACCCTAACAACAAAAACCACTAAACCCCAACAAGAAACAACCCTAAACCCCTAACAAAAAACACTAACCCCCTAACAACAAACAACACTAAACCCCTAACAAGAAACTACCCTAACCCCGTAACAACAAACAACCCTAACCCCGTAACAACAAACAACCCTATCCCCCAAACAACAAACAACCCTAACCCCTAACAACAAACAATCCTAACCCCCAAACAACCAACAACACTAACCCCGTAACCACAATAAACACTAACACCCTAACAACAAAAACCACTAAACCCCAACAAGAAACAACCCTAAACCCCTAACAACAAACAACACTAACCCCCTAACAACAAACAACCCTAACCAAACAACAAACAAACCTAACCCACTAACAACAAACAACACTAACACGCGAACAACAAACAACCCTAACCCCCTAACAACAAACAACAGTAACACCCTAACAACAAAAACCACTAAACCCCAACAAGAAACAACCCTAAACCCCTAACAACAAACAACACTAACCCCCTAACAACAAACAACCCTAACCAAACAACAAACAAACCTAACCCACTAACAACAAACAACACTAACACCCGAACAACAAACAACCCTAACCCCCTAACAACAAACAACACAAACACCCTAACAACAAACAACCCTAACCCCCTAACAACAAAAAACACTAACCCCATAACAACAAACAACCCTAAACCCCTATCATCAAAGAACACTAACACCCTAACAACAAACAACCCTAACCCCCTAACAACAAACACTAACCCCCAAACAACAAACAACCCTAAAACCTGAAAACCAAAAACACTAACCCACTAACAACAAACAACACTAACCCCCTAAAAACAAACAATCCTAACCCCCTAACAACAAACAACACTCACTCCTAAAAAACAAACAACCCTAAAACCCTAAAAGCAAACAACACTGAACCCCTAAAAACAAACAACACTAAGCCCTTAACAACAAACAACACTAACACCCGAACAACAAACACCACTAAACCCCAACAAGAAACAACCCTAAGCCCCTAACAACAAACAACACTAACCCCCTAACAAGAAACAACCCTAAACCCCTAACAACAAACAACACTAACCCCCTAACAACAAACAACACTAACACCCTAACAACAACCAACCCTAACCCCCTAAGAACAAACAACACTAACGCCCTAAGAACAAACAACACTAACCCCCAGCAACGAACAATACTGACCCCCTAACAACACAAAACCTAACCTCTTATCAACAAACAACCCTAACCCACTAACAACAAACAACCCTAACACCCTAACAACAAAAAACACTAACCCCCAACAACAAACAACCCTAAACCCCTAACATCAAAGAACACTAACACCCTAACAACAAACAACCCTAGCCCCCTAACAACAAACACTAACCCCCAAACAACAAACAACCCTAACCCGTAAAAACCAAAAACACTAAACCACTAACAACAAACAACCCTAACCCACTAACAACAAACAACACTAACCTCCTAACAACAAACAACCCTAAACCCCTAACATCAAACAACACTAACCCCCTAACAACACAAAACACTAACACCCTAACAACAAACAACACTAACACCCTAACAACAAAAACCACTAAACCCCAACAAGAAACAACCCTAAACCCCTAACAAAAAACACTAACCCCCTAACAACAAACAACACTAAACCCCTAACAAGAAACTACCCTAACCCCGTAACAACAAACAACCCTAACCCCGTAACAACAAACAACCCTAACCCCCAAACAACAAACAACCCTAACCCCCTAACAACAAACAATCCTAACCCCCAAACAACCAACAACACTAACCCCCTAACCACAGTAAACACTAACACCCTAACAACTAAAACCACTAAACCCCAACAAGAAACAACCCTAAACCCCTAACAACAAACAACACTAACCCCCTAACAACAAACAACCCTAACCAAACAACAAAAAACCCTAACCCACTAACATCAAACAACACTAACACCCTAACAACAAACAACCCTAACCCCCTAACAAAAAACAACAGTAACACCCTAACAACAAAAACCACTAAACCCCAACAAGAAACAACCCTAAACCCCTAACAACAAACAACACTAACCCCCTAACAACAAAAAACCCTAACCAAGCAAGAAACAAACCTAACCCACTAACAAACAACACTAACACGCGAACAACAAACAACCCTAACCCCCCAACAGCAAACAACAGTAACACCCTAACAACAAAAACCAGTAAACCCCAACAAGAAACAACCCTAACCCCTAAAAACTAACAACACTAACCCCCTAACAACAAACAACCCTAACCAAACAAGAAACAAACCTAACCCACTAACAACAAACAACACTAACACCCTAACAACAAACAACCCTAAACCCCTAACATCAAAGAACACAAACACCCTAACAACAAACAACTCTAACCCGCTAACAACAAACACTAACCCGCCAAACAACAAACAACCCTAACCCCTAAAAACCAAAACCACTAACCCACTAACAACAACCCTAACCCACTAACAACAAACAGCCCTAACAACCTAACAACAAACAACACTAACCCCCTAACAACAAACAACCCTAAACCCCTAACATCAAACAACACTAACCCCCTAACAACACAAAACACTAACACCCTAACAACAAAAACCGCTCAACCCCAACAAGAAACAACCCTAAAACCCTAACAACAAGCACTAACCCCCTAACAACAAACAACAATAAACCCCTAACAAGAAACTACACTAACCCCGTAACAACAAACAACACTAACCCCGTAACAACAAACAACCCTAACCCCCAAACAACAAACAACCCTAACCCCGTAACAACAAACAATCCTAACCCCCGAACAACCAACAACACTAACCCCCTAACCACAATAAACACAAACACCCTAACAACAAAAAGCACTAAACCCCAACAAGAAACAACCCTAAACCCCTAAGAACAAACAACACTAACCCCCTAAAACAAACAATCCTAACCAAAGAACAAACAAACCTAACCCACTAACAACAAACAACACTAACACGCGAACAACAAACAACACTAACCCCCTAACAACAAACAACAGTAACACCCTAACAACAAAAACCACTAAACCCCAACAAGAAACAACCCTAAACCCCTAACAACAAACAACACTAACCCCCTAAAAACAAACAACCCTAACCAAACAACAAACAAACCTAACCCACTAACAACAAACAACACTAACACCCGAACAACAAACAACCCTAACCCCCTAACAACAAACAACACTAACACCCTAACAACAAACAACCCTAACCCCCTAACAACAAACAACACTAACCCCATAACAACAAACAACCCTAAACCCCTATCATCAAAGAACACTAACACCCTAACAACAAACAACCCTAACCCCCTAACAACAAACACTAACCCCCAAACAACAAACAACCCTAAAACCTGAAAACCAAAAACACTAACCCACTAACAACAAACAATTCTAACCCCCTAAAAACAAACAATCCTAACCCCCTAACAACAAACAACACTCACCCCTAAAAAACAAACAACCCTAAAACCCTAAAAGCAAACAACACTGAACCCCTAAAAACAAACAACACTAAGCCCTTAACAACAAACAACACTAACACCCGAACAACAACACCACTAAACCCCAACAAGAAACAACCCTAAGCCCCTAACAACAAACAACACTAACCCCCTAACAAGAAACAACCCTAAACCCCTAACAACAAACAACACTAACCCCCTAACAACAAACAACACTAACACCCTAACAACAACCAACCCTAACCCCCTCAGAACAAACAACACTAACGCCCTAGAACAAACACCACTAACCCCCAGCAACGAACAATACTGACCCCCTAACAACACAAAACCTAACCTCTTATCAACAAACAACCCTAACCCACTAACAACAAACAACCCTAACACCCTAACAACAAACAACACTAACCCCCTAACAACAAATAACCCTAAACCCCTAACATCAAAGAACACTAACACTCTAACAACGAACAACCCTAGCCCCCTAACAACAAACACTAACCCCCAAACAACAAACAACCCTAACCCCTAAAAACCAAAAACACTAACCCACTAACAACAAACAACCCTAACCCACTAACAACAAACAACCCTAACCCCCTAACAACAAACAACCCTAAACCCCTAACATCAAACAACACTAACCCCCTAACAACAAACAACCCTAACCAAACAACAAACAAACCTAACCCACTAACAACAAACAACACTAACACCCTAACAACAAACAACCCTAACCCCTAACAACAAACAACACTAACACCCTAACAACAAACAACCCTAACCCCTAACAACAAACAACACTAACCCCCTAACAACAAACAAACCTAAACCCCTAACATCAAAGAACACTAACACCCTAACAACACAAAACACTAACACCCTAACAACAAACACTAACCCCCAAACAACAAACAACGCTAACCCGTAAAAACCAAAAACACTAAACCACTAACAACAAACAACCCTAACCCACTAACAACAAACAACACTAACCTCCTAACAACAAACAACCCTAAACCCCTAACATCAAACAACACTAACCCCCTAACAACACAAAACACTAACACCGTAACAACAAACAACACTAACACCCTAACAACAAAAATCACTAAACCCCAACAAGAAACAACCCTAAACCCCTAACAACAAACACTAACCCCCTAACAACAAATAACACTAAACCCCTAACAAGAAACTACCCTAACCCCGTAACAACAAACAACACTAACCCCGTAACAACAAACAACACTAACCCCCAAACAACAAACAACCCTAACGCCCTAACAACAAACAATCCTAACCCCCGAACAACCAACAACACTAACCCCCTAACCACAGTAAACACTAACACCCTAACAACAAAAACCACTAAACCCCAACAAGAAACAACCCTAAACCCCTAACAACAAACAACACTAACCCCCTAACAACAAACAACGCTAACCAAACAACAAAAAACCCTAACCCACTAACATCAAACAACACTAACACCCTAACAACAAACAACCCTAACCCCCTAACAACAAACAACACTAACACCCTAACAAGAAACAACCCTAACCCCCTAACAACAAACAACCCTAACCCCCTAACAGCAAACAACACTAACCCCCTAACAAGAAAAAACACTAACCCCCTAAGAATAAACAACACTAACCCCCTAACAACAAACAACACTAACCCCCTAACACTAAACAATCCTAACCCCCGAACAACCAACAAAGCTAACCCCCTGACCACAATAAACACTAACAGCCGAACAACAAAAACCACTAAACCCCAACAAGAAACAAACCTAAACCCCTAACAACAAACAACACTAACCCCCTAACAACAAACAACCCTAACCAAACAAGAAACAAACCTAACCCACTAACAACAAACAACACTAACACCCTAACAACAAACAACCCTAACCCCCTAACAACAAACAACACTAACACCCTAACAACAAACAACCCTAACCCCCTAACAACAAACAACACTAACCCCCTAACAACAAACAACCCTAAACCCCTAACATCAAAGAACACTAACACCCTAACAACAAACAACTCTAACCCCCTAACAACAAACACTAACCCGCCAAACAACAAACAACCCTAACCCCTAAAAACCAAAACCACTAACCCACTAACAACAACCCTAACCCACTAACAACAAACAGCCCTAACAACATAACAACAAACAACACTAACCCCCTAACAACAAACAACCCTAAACCCCTAACAACAAACACTAACCCCCAACAACAAACAACACTAAACCCCTAACAAGAAACTAACCTAACCCCGTAACAACAAACAACACTAACCCCGTAGCAACAAACAACCCTAAACCCCAAACAACAAAAAACCCTAACCCCCTAAAAACAAACAATCCTAACGCCCGAACAACCAACAACACTAACCCCCTAACCACAATAAAGACTAACACCCGAACAACAAAAACCACTAAACCCCAACAAGAAACAACCCTAAACCCCTAACAACAAACAACACTAACCCCCTAGCAACAAACAACCCTAAACAAACAACAAACAAACCTAACCCACTAACAACAAACAACACTAACACCGTAACAACAAACAACCCTAACCCCTAACAACAAACAACACTAACACCCTAACAACAAACAACCCTAACCCCCTAACAACAAACAACACTAACACCCTAACAACAAACAACCCTAAACCCCTAACATCAAAGAACACTAACCCACTAACAACAAACAACCCTAACCCACTAACAACAATCAACCCTAACACCCTAACAACAAACAACACTAACCCCCTAACAAAAAACAACAGTAACACCCTAACAACAAAAACCACTAAACCCCAACAAGAAACAACCCTAAACCCCTAACAACAAACAACACTAACCCCCTAACAACAAAAAACCCTAACCAAGCAAGAAACAAACCTAACCCACTAACAAACAACACTAACACGCGAACAACAAACAACCCTAACCCCCCAACAGCAAACAACAGTAACACCCTAACAACAAAAACCAGTAAACCCCAACAAGAAACAACCCTAACCCCTAAAAACTAACAACACTAACCCCCTAACAACAAACAACCCTAACCAAACAAGAAACAAACCTAACCCACTAACAACAAACAACACTAACACCCTAACAACAAACAACCCTAAACCCCTAACATCAAAGAACACAAACACCCTAACAACAAACAACTCTAACCCGCTAACAACAAACACTAACCCGCCAAACAACAAACAACCCTAACCCCTAAAAACCAAAACCACTAACCCACTAACAACAACCCTAACCCACTAACAACAAACAGCCCTAACAACCTAACAACAAACAACACTAACCCCCTAACAACAAACAACCCTAAACCCCTAACAACAAACAACACTAATCCCATAACAACAAACAACCCTAAACCCGTATAATCAAAGAACACTAACACCGTAACAACAAACAACCCTAACCCCCTAACAACAAACACTAACCCCCAAACAACAAACAACCCTAAAACCTGAAAACCAAAAACACTAACCCACTAACAACAAACAACTCTAACCCCCTAAAAACAAACAATCCTAACCCCCTAACAACAAACAACACTCACCCCTAAAAAACAAACAACCCTAAAACCCTAAAAGCAAACAACACTGAACCCCTAAAAACAAACAACACTAAGCCCTTAACAACAAACAACACTAACACCCGAACAACAACACCACTAAACCCCAACAAGAAACAACCCTAAGCCCCTAACAACAAACAACACTAACCCCCTAACAAGAAACAACCCTAAACCCCTAACAACAAACAACACTAAACCCCTAACAACAAACAACACTAACACCCTAACAACAACCAACCCTAACCCCCTAAGAAAAAACAACACTAACGCCCTAAGAACAAACAACACTAGCCCACAGCAACGAACAATACTAACCCCCTAACAACACAAAACCTAACCTCTTATCAACAAACAACCCTAACCCACTAACAACAAACAACCCTAACACCCTAACAACAAACAACACTAACCCCCTAACAACAAACAACCCTAAACCCCTAACATCAAAGAACACTAACACCCTAACAACAAACAACCCTAGCCCCCTAACAACAAACACTAACCCCCAAACAACAAACAACCCGAACCCCTAAAAACCAAAAACACTAACCCAATAACAACAAACAACCCTAACCCCCTAACAACAAACAACCCTAAACCCCTAACATCAAACAACCCTAAACCCCTAACATCAAACAACACTAACCCCCTAACAACACAAAACACTAACACCCTAACAACAAACAACACTATCACCCTAACAACAAAAACCACTAAACCCCAACAAGAAACAACCCTAAACCCCTAACAACAAACACTAACCCCCTAACAACAAACAACACTAAACCCCTAACAAGAAACTAACCTAACCCCGTAACAACAAACAAAACTAACCCCGTAACAACAAACAAACCTAACCCCCAAACAACAACCAACCCTAACCCCCTAACAACAAACAATCCTAACCCCCGAACAACCAACAACACTAACCCCCTAACCACAATAAAGACTAACACCCGAACAACAAAAACCACTAAACCCCAACAAGAAACAAACCTAAACCCCTAACAACAAACAACACTAACCCCTAACAACAAACAACCCTAACCAAACAACAAACAAACCTAACCCACTAACAACAAACAACACTAACACCCTAACAACAAACAACCCTAACCCCCTAACAACAAACAACACTAACACCCTAACAACAAACAACCCTAACCCCCTAACAACAAACAACACTAACCCCCTAACAACAAACAACCCTAAACCCCTAACATCAAAGAACACTAACACCCTAACAAAACAAAACACTAACACCCTAACAACAAACACTAACCCCCAAACAACAAACAACCCTAAACCCTAAAAACCAAAAACACTAAACCACTAACAACAAACAACCCTAACCCACTAACATCAAACAACACTAACCCCCTAACAACACAAAACACTAACACCCTAACAACAAACAACACTAACACCCTAACAACAAAAACCACTAAACCCCAACAAGAACCAACCCTAAACCCCTAACAACAAACAACACTAACCCCCTAACAACAAACAACCCTAACCAAACAACAAACTAACCTAACCCACTAACAAGAAACAACACTAACACCCGAACAACAAACAACCCTAACCCCCTAACAACAAACAACACTAACACCCTAACAACAAACAACCCTAAACCCCTAATATCAAAGAACAGAAACACCCTAACAACAAACAACTCTAACCCCCTAACAACAAACACTAACCCGGCAAACAACAAACAACCCTAACCCCTAAAAACCAAAACCACTAACCCACTAACAACAACCAACCCTAAACCACTAACAACAAAAAACCCTCACACCCTAACAACAAACAACACTAACCCACTAACAACAAACAGCCCTAACAACATAACAGCAAACAACACTAACCCCCTAACAACAAACAACCCTAAACCCCTAACATCAAACAACACTAACCCCCTAACAACACAAAACACTAACCCCCTAACAACAAAAACCGCTCAACCCCAACAAGAAACAACCCTAAAACCCTAACAACAAGCACTAACCCCCTAACAACAAACAACACTAAACCCCTAACAAGAAACTACCCTAACCCCGTAACAACAAACAACACTAACCCCGTAACAACAAACAACCCTAACCCCCAAACAACAAACAACCCTAACCCCGTAACAACAAACAATCCTAACCCCCGAACAACCAACAACACTAACCCCCTAACCACAATAAACACTAACACCCTAACAACAAAAACCACTAAACCCCAACAAGAAACAACCCTAAACCCCTAACAACAAACAACACTAACCCCCTAACAACAAACAACCCTAACCAAACAACAAACAAACCTAACCCACTAACAACAAACAACACTAACACGCGAACAACAAACAACCCTAACCCCCTAACAACAAACAACAGTAACACTCTAACAACAAAAACCACTAAACCCCAACAAGAAACAACCCTAAACCCCTAACAACAAACAACACTAACTCCCTAACAACAAACAACCCTAACCAAACAACAAACAAACCTAACCCACTAACAACAAACAACACTAACACCCGAACAACAAACAACCCTAACCCCCTAACAACAAACAACACAAACACCCTAACAACAAACAACCCTAACCCCCTAACAACAAAAAACACTGACCCCATAACAACAAACAACCCTAAACCCCTATCATCAAAGAACACTAACACCCTAACAACAAACAACCCTAACCCCCTAACAACAAACACTAACCCCCAAACAACAAACAACCCTAAAACCTGAAAACCAAAAACACTAACCCACTAACAACAAACAACACTAACCCCCTAAAAACAAACAATCCTAACCCCCTAACAACAAACAACACTCACTCCTAAAAAACAAACAACCCTAAAACCCTAAAAGCAAACAAAACTGAACCCCTAAAAACAAACAACACTAAGCCCTTAACAACAAACAACACTAACACCCGAACAACAAACACCACTAAACCCCAACAAGAAACAACCCTAAGCCCCTAACAACAAACAACACTAACCCCCTAACAAGAAACAACCCTAAACCCCTAACAACAAACAACACTAACCCCCTAACAACAAACAACACTAACACCCTAACAACAACCAACCCTAACCCCCTAAGAACAAACAACACTAACGCCCTAAGAACAAACAACACTAACCCCCAGCAACGAACAATACTGACCCCCTAACAACACAAAACCTAACCTCTTATCAACAAACAACCCTAACCCACTAACAACAAACAACCCTAACACCCTAACAACAAAAAACACTAACCCCCAACAACAAACAACCCTAAACCCCTAACATCAAAGAACACTAACACCCTAACAACAAACAACCCTAGCCCCCTAACAACAAACACTAACCCCCAAACAACAAACAACCCTAACCCGTAAAAACCAAAAACACTAAACCACTAACAACAAACAACCCTAACCCACTAACAACAAACAACACTAACCTCCTAACAACAAACAACCCTAAACCCCTAACATCAAACAACACTAACCCCCTAACAACACAAAACACTAACACCCTAACAACAAACAACACTAACACCCTAACAACAAAAACCACTAAACCCCAACAAGAAACAACCCTAAACCCCTAACAAAAAACACTAACCCCCTAACAACAAACAACACTAAACCCCTAACAAGAAACTACCCTAACCCCGTAACAACAAACAACCCTAACCCCGTAACAACAAACAACCCTATCCCCCAAACAACAAACAACCCTAACCCCTAACAACAAACAATCCTAACCCCCAAACAACCAACAACACTAACCCCGTAACCACAATAAACACTAACACCCTAACAACAAAAACCACTAAACCCCAACAAGAAACAACCCTAAACCCCTAACAACAAACAACACTAACCCCCTAACAACAAACAACCCTAACCAAACAACAAACAAACCTAACCCACTAACAACAAACAACACTAACACGCGAACAACAAACAACCCTAACCCCCTAACAACAAACAACAGTAACACCCTAACAACAAAAACCACTAAACCCCAACAAGAAACAACCCTAAACCCCTAACAACAAACAACACTAACCCCCTAACAACAAACAACCCTAACCAAACAACAAACAAACCTAACCCACTAACAACAAACAACACTAACACCCGAACAACAAACAACCCTAACCCCCTAACAACAAACAACACAAACACCCTAACAACAAACAACCCTAACCCCCTAACAACAAAAAACACTAACCCCATAACAACAAACAACCCTAAACCCCTATCATCAAAGAACACTAACACCCTAACAACAAACAATCCTTCTTTATCCTAGTACAACATATCGTACTAACCCCGAAACAACTAAACAACCTAAAACCTGATAAACCTAATATACACTAACCTACTTAACTAACAGTATACTAACACTAACCTCCTAAAAACAAACAATCCTAACCCCTAACAAGCTAACAAGCACTCACTCCCTGAGAGAGACGAAGCAAACAACCCTAAAACCCTAAAAGGCAAACAACACTGAAGCCCCTAAAAACAGAACAACACTAAGCCCTTAACACAAACAACACTACACCCGAACAACAAACACCACTAAACCCCACAAGAACAGACCCTAGAGCCCCTAACAACAGAACAGACACTAACCCCGCTAACAAGAAACAACCCTAAACCCTAACAACGAGGGGAGGGGCGGGCGGAAGCCCGAGACACTAGGACTAACAACAACAACCCTAACCCCTAAGAACGCGGGGGGGGAGGAGGGAAGGAGGGGGGGGGGGGAGGGGGGGGGGGGGGGACGGAGAGGCCTAACGACCCAGGCAACGACTATACTACCGATCTATACTGACCCCTACAAAACATATATCCTACCTCTTTATCAACAAACAACCCTAACCCACTAACAACAAACAACCCTAACACCCTAACAACAAAAAACACTAACCCCCAACAACAAACAACCCTAAACCCCTAACATCAAAGAACACTAACACCCTAACAACAAACAACCCTAGCCCCCTAACAACAAACACTAACCCCCAAACAACAAACAACCCTAACCCGTAAAAACCAAAAACACTAAACCACTAACAACAAACAACCCTAACCCACTAACAACAAACAACACTAACCTCCTAACAACAAACAACCCTAAACCCCTAACATCAAACAACACTAACCCCCTAACAACACAAAACACTAACACCCTAACAACAAACAACACTAACACCCTAACAACAAAAACCACTAAACCCCAACAAGAAACAACCCTAAACCCCTAACAAAAAACACTAACCCCCTAACAACAAACAACACTAAACCCCTAACAAGAAACTACCCTAACCCCGTAACAACAAACAACCCTAACCCCGTAACAACAAACAACCCTAACCCCCAAACAACAAACAACCCTAACCCCCTAACAACAAACAATCCTAACCCCCAAACAACCAACAACACTAACCCCCTAACCACAGTAAACACTAACACCCTAACAACTAAAACCACTAAACCCCAACAAGAAACAACCCTAAACCCCTAACAACAAACAACACTAACCCCCTAACAACAAACAACCCTAACCAAACAACAAAAAACCCTAACCCACTAACATCAAACAACACTAACACCCTAACAACAAACAACCCTAACCCCCTAACAAAAAACAACAGTAACACCCTAACAACAAAAACCACTAAACCCCAACAAGAAACAACCCTAAACCCCTAACAACAAACAACACTAACCCCCTAACAACAAAAAACCCTAACCAAGCAAGAAACAAACCTAACCCACTAACAAACAACACTAACACGCGAACAACAAACAACCCTAACCCCCCAACAGCAAACAACAGTAACACCCTAACAACAAAAACCAGTAAACCCCAACAAGAAACAACCCTAACCCCTAAAAACTAACAACACTAACCCCCTAACAACAAACAACCCTAACCAAACAAGAAACAAACCTAACCCACTAACAACAAACAACACTAACACCCTAACAACAAACAACCCTAAACCCCTAACATCAAAGAACACAAACACCCTAACAACAAACAACTCTAACCCGCTAACAACAAACACTAACCCGCCAAACAACAAACAACCCTAACCCCTAAAAACCAAAACCACTAACCCACTAACAACAACCCTAACCCACTAACAACAAACAGCCCTAACAACCTAACAACAAACAACACTAACCCCCTAACAACAAACAACCCTAAACCCCTAACATCAAACAACACTAACCCCCTAACAACACAAAACACTAACACCCTAACAACAAAAACCGCTCAACCCCAACAAGAAACAACCCTAAAACCCTAACAACAAGCACTAACCCCCTAACAACAAACAACAATAAACCCCTAACAAGAAACTACACTAACCCCGTAACAACAAACAACACTAACCCCGTAACAACAAACAACCCTAACCCCCAAACAACAAACAACCCTAACCCCGTAACAACAAACAATCCTAACCCCCGAACAACCAACAACACTAACCCCCTAACCACAATAAACACAAACACCCTAACAACAAAAAGCACTAAACCCCAACAAGAAACAACCCTAAACCCCTAAGAACAAACAACACTAACCCCCTAAAACAAACAATCCTAACCAAAGAACAAACAAACCTAACCCACTAACAACAAACAACACTAACACGCGAACAACAAACAACACTAACCCCCTAACAACAAACAACAGTAACACCCTAACAACAAAAACCACTAAACCCCAACAAGAAACAACCCTAAACCCCTAACAACAAACAACACTAACCCCCTAAAAACAAACAACCCTAACCAAACAACAAACAAACCTAACCCACTAACAACAAACAACACTAACACCCGAACAACAAACAACCCTAACCCCCTAACAACAAACAACACTAACACCCTAACAACAAACAACCCTAACCCCCTAACAACAAACAACACTAACCCCATAACAACAAACAACCCTAAACCCCTATCATCAAAGAACACTAACACCCTAACAACAAACAACCCTAACCCCCTAACAACAAACACTAACCCCCAAACAACAAACAACCCTAAAACCTGAAAACCAAAAACACTAACCCACTAACAACAAACAATTCTAACCCCCTAAAAACAAACAATCCTAACCCCCTAACAACAAACAACACTCACCCCTAAAAAACAAACAACCCTAAAACCCTAAAAGCAAACAACACTGAACCCCTAAAAACAAACAACACTAAGCCCTTAACAACAAACAACACTAACACCCGAACAACAACACCACTAAACCCCAACAAGAAACAACCCTAAGCCCCTAACAACAAACAACACTAACCCCCTAACAAGAAACAACCCTAAACCCCTAACAACAAACAACACTAACCCCCTAACAACAAACAACACTAACACCCTAACAACAACCAACCCTAACCCCCTCAGAACAAACAACACTAACGCCCTAGAACAAACACCACTAACCCCCAGCAACGAACAATACTGACCCCCTAACAACACAAAACCTAACCTCTTATCAACAAACAACCCTAACCCACTAACAACAAACAACCCTAACACCCTAACAACAAACAACACTAACCCCCTAACAACAAATAACCCTAAACCCCTAACATCAAAGAACACTAACACTCTAACAACAAACAACCCTAGCCCCCTAACAACAAACACTAACCCCCAAACAACAAACAACCCTAACCCCTAAAAACCAAAAACACTAACCCACTAACAACAAACAACCCTAACCCACTAACAACAAACAACCCTAACCCCCTAACAACAAACAACCCTAAACCCCTAACATCAAACAACACTAACCCCCTAACAACAAACAACCCTAACCAAACAACAAACAAACCTAACCCACTAACAACAAACAACACTAACACCCTAACAACAAACAACCCTAACCCCTAACAACAAACAACACTAACACCCTAACAACAAACAACCCTAACCCCTAACAACAAACAACACTAACCCCCTAACAACAAACAAACCTAAACCCCTAACATCAAAGAACACTAACACCCTAACAACACAAAACACTAACACCCTAACAACAAACACTAACCCCCAAACAACAAACAACGCTAACCCGTAAAAACCAAAAACACTAAACCACTAACAACAAACAACCCTAACCCACTAACAACAAACAACACTAACCTCCTAACAACAAACAACCCTAAACCCCTAACATCAAACAACACTAACCCCCTAACAACACAAAACACTAACACCGTAACAACAAACAACACTAACACCCTAACAACAAAAATCACTAAACCCCAACAAGAAACAACCCTAAACCCCTAACAACAAACACTAACCCCCTAACAACAAATAACACTAAACCCCTAACAAGAAACTACCCTAACCCCGTAACAACAAACAACACTAACCCCGTAACAACAAACAACACTAACCCCCAAACAACAAACAACCCTAACGCCCTAACAACAAACAATCCTAACCCCCGAACAACCAACAACACTAACCCCCTAACCACAGTAAACACTAACACCCTAACAACAAAAACCACTAAACCCCAACAAGAAACAACCCTAAACCCCTAACAACAAACAACACTAACCCCCTAACAACAAACAACGCTAACCAAACAACAAAAAACCCTAACCCACTAACATCAAACAACACTAACACCCTAACAACAAACAACCCTAACCCCCTAACAACAAACAACACTAACACCCTAACAAGAAACAACCCTAACCCCCTAACAACAAACAACCCTAACCCCCTAACAGCAAACAACACTAACCCCCTAACAAGAAAAAACACTAACCCCCTAAGAATAAACAACACTAACCCCCTAACAACAAACAACACTAACCCCCTAACACTAAACAATCCTAACCCCCGAACAACCAACAAAGCTAACCCCCTGACCACAATAAACACTAACAGCCGAACAACAAAAACCACTAAACCCCAACAAGAAACAAACCTAAACCCCTAACAACAAACAACACTAACCCCCTAACAACAAACAACCCTAACCAAACAAGAAACAAACCTAACCCACTAACAACAAACAACACTAACACCCTAACAACAAACAACCCTAACCCCCTAACAACAAACAACACTAACACCCTAACAACAAACAACCCTAACCCCCTAACAACAAACAACACTAACCCCCTAACAACAAACAACCCTAAACCCCTAACATCAAAGAACACTAACACCCTAACAACAAACAACTCTAACCCCCTAACAACAAACACTAACCCGCCAAACAACAAACAACCCTAACCCCTAAAAACCAAAACCACTAACCCACTAACAACAACCCTAACCCACTAACAACAAACAGCCCTAACAACATAACAACAAACAACACTAACCCCCTAACAACAAACAACCCTAAACCCCTAACAACAAACACTAACCCCCAACAACAAACAACACTAAACCCCTAACAAGAAACTAACCTAACCCCGTAACAACAAACAACACTAACCCCGTAGCAACAAACAACCCTAAACCCCAAACAACAAAAAACCCTAACCCCCTAAAAACAAACAATCCTAACGCCCGAACAACCAACAACACTAACCCCCTAACCACAATAAAGACTAACACCCGAACAACAAAAACCACTAAACCCCAACAAGAAACAACCCTAAACCCCTAACAACAAACAACACTAACCCCCTAGCAACAAACAACCCTAAACAAACAACAAACAAACCTAACCCACTAACAACAAACAACACTAACACCGTAACAACAAACAACCCTAACCCCTAACAACAAACAACACTAACACCCTAACAACAAACAACCCTAACCCCCTAACAACAAACAACAGTAACACCCAAACCAGAAACAACCCTAACCCCCTAACAACAAACAATCCTAAACCCCTAACATCAAAGAACACTAACACCCTAACAACAAACAACCCTAACCCCCTAACAACAAACACTAACCCCCAAACAACAAACAACCCTAACCCCTAAAAACCAAAAACCCTAACCCACTAACAACAAACAACACTAACCCTCTAACAACAAACAACCCTAAACCCCTAACATCAAACAACCCTAAACCCCTAACATCAAACAACACTAACCCCCTAACAACACAAAACACTAACACCCTAACAACAAACAACACTATCACCCTAACAACAAAAACCACTAAACCCCAACAAGAAACAACCCTAAACCCCTAACAACAAACACTAACCCCCTAACAACAAACAACACTAAACCCCTAACAAGAAACTAACCTAACCCCGTAACAACAAACAAAACTAACCCCGTAACAACAAACAACTCTAACCCCCAAACAACAAACAACCCTAACCCCCTAACAACAAACAATCCTAACCCCCAAACAACCAACAACACTAACCCCATAACCAGAATAAAGACTAACACCCGAACAACAAAAACCACTAAACCCCAACAAGAAACAAACCTAAAACCCTAACAACAAACAACACTAACCCCCTAACAACAAACAACCCTAACCAAACAACAAACAAACCTAACCCACTAACAACAAACAACACTAACACCCTAACAACAAACAACCCTAACCCCCTAACAACAAACAACACTAACCCCCTAACAACAAACAACCCTAAACCCCTAACATCAAAGAACACTAACACCCTAACAAAACAAAACACTAACACCCTAACAACAAACACTAACCCCCAAACAACAAACAACCCTAAACCCTAAAAACCAAAAACACTAAACCACTAACAACAAACAACCCTAACCCACTAACAACAAACAACACTAACCCCCTAACAACAAACAACCCTAAACCCCTAACATCAAACAACACTAACCCCCTAACAACACAAAACACTAACACCGTAACAACAAACAACACTAACACCCTAACAACAAAAACCACTAAACCCCAACAAGAAACAAAACTAAACCCCTAACAACAAACAACACTAACCCCCTAACAACAAACAACCCTAACCAAACAACAAACTAACCTAACCCACTAACAACAAACAACACTAACACGCGAACAACAAACAACCCTAACCCCCCAACAGCAAACAACAGTAACACCCTAACAACAAAAACAAGTAAACCTCAACAAGTAACAACCCTAAACCCCTAACAACAAACAACACTAACCCCCTAACAACAAACAACCCTAACAAACAAGAAACAAACCTAACCCACTAACAAGAAACAACACTAACACCCGAACAACAAACAACCCTAACCCCCTAACATCAAACAACACTAACACCCTAACAACAAACAACCCTAAACCCCTAACAACAAACACTAACCCCCTAACAACAAATAACACTAAACCCCTAACAAGAAACTACCCTAACCCCGTAACAACAAACAACACTAACCCCGTAACAACAAACAACACTAACCCCCAAACAACAAACAACCCTAACGCCCTAACAACAAACAATCCTAACCCCCGAACAACCAACAACACTAACCCCCTAACCACAGTAAACACTAACACCCTAACAACAAAAACCACTAAACCCCAACAAGAAACAACCCTAAACCCCTAACAACAAACAACACTAACCCCCTAACAACAAACAACGCTAACCAAACAACAAAAAACCCTAACCCACTAACATCAAACAACACTAACACCCTAACAACAAACAACCCTAACCCCCTAACAACAAACAACACTAACACCCTAACAAGAAACAACCCTAACCCCCTAACAACAAACAACCCTAACCCCCTAACAGCAAACAACACTAACCCCCTAACAAGAAAAAACACTAACCCCCTAAGAATAAACAACACTAACCCCCTAACAACAAACAACACTAACCCCCTAACACTAAACAATCCTAACCCCCGAACAACCAACAAAGCTAACCCCCTGACCACAATAAACACTAACAGCCGAACAACAAAAACCACTAAACCCCAACAAGAAACAAACCTAAACCCCTAACAACAAACAACACTAACCCCCTAACAACAAACAACCCTAACCAAACAAGAAACAAACCTAACCCACTAACAACAAACAACACTAACACCCTAACAACAAACAACCCTAACCCCCTAACAACAAACAACACTAACACCCTAACAACAAACAACCCTAACCCCCTAACAACAAACAACACTAACCCCCTAACAACAAACAACCCTAAACCCCTAACATCAAAGAACACTAACACCCTAACAACAAACAACTCTAACCCCCTAACAACAAACACTAACCCGCCAAACAACAAACAACCCTAACCCCTAAAAACCAAAACCACTAACCCACTAACAACAACCCTAACCCACTAACAACAAACAGCCCTAACAACATAACAACAAACAACACTAACCCCCTAACAACAAACAACCCTAAACCCCTAACAACAAACACTAACCCCCAACAACAAACAACACTAAACCCCTAACAAGAAACTAACCTAACCCCGTAACAACAAACAACACTAACCCCGTAGCAACAAACAACCCTAAACCCCAAACAACAAAAAACCCTAACCCCCTAAAAACAAACAATCCTAACGCCCGAACAACCAACAACACTAACCCCCTAACCACAATAAAGACTAACACCCGAACAACAAAAACCACTAAACCCCAACAAGAAACAACCCTAAACCCCTAACAACAAACAACACTAACCCCCTAGCAACAAACAACCCTAAACAAACAACAAACAAACCTAACCCACTAACAACAAACAACACTAACACCGTAACAACAAACAACCCTAACCCCTAACAACAAACAACACTAACACCCTAACAACAAACAACCCTAACCCCCTAACAACAAACAACAGTAACACCCAAACCAGAAACAACCCTAACCCCCTAACAACAAACAATCCTAAACCCCTAACATCAAAGAACACTAACACCCTAACAACAAACAACCCTAACCCCCTAACAACAAACACTAACCCCCAAACAACAAACAACCCTAACCCCTAAAAACCAAAAACCCTAACCCACTAACAACAAACAACACTAACCCTCTAACAACAAACAACCCTAAACCCCTAACATCAAACAACCCTAAACCCCTAACATCAAACAACACTAACCCCCTAACAACACAAAACACTAACACCCTAACAACAAACAACACTATCACCCTAACAACAAAAACCACTAAACCCCAACAAGAAACAACCCTAAACCCCTAACAACAAACACTAACCCCCTAACAACAAACAACACTAAACCCCTAACAAGAAACTAACCTAACCCCGTAACAACAAACAAAACTAACCCCGTAACAACAAACAACTCTAACCCCCAAACAACAAACAACCCTAACCCCCTAACAACAAACAATCCTAACCCCCAAACAACCAACAACACTAACCCCATAACCAGAATAAAGACTAACACCCGAACAACAAAAACCACTAAACCCCAACAAGAAACAAACCTAAAACCCTAACAACAAACAACACTAACCCCCTAACAACAAACAACCCTAACCAAACAACAAACAAACCTAACCCACTAACAACAAACAACACTAACACCCTAACAACAAACAACCCTAACCCCCTAACAACAAACAACACTAACCCCCTAACAACAAACAACCCTAAACCCCTAACATCAAAGAACACTAACACCCTAACAAAACAAAACACTAACACCCTAACAACAAACACTAACCCCCAAACAACAAACAACCCTAAACCCTAAAAACCAAAAACACTAAACCACTAACAACAAACAACCCTAACCCACTAACAACAAACAACACTAACCCCCTAACAACAAACAACCCTAAACCCCTAACATCAAACAACACTAACCCCCTAACAACACAAAACACTAACACCGTAACAACAAACAACACTAACACCCTAACAACAAAAACCACTAAACCCCAACAAGAAACAAAACTAAACCCCTAACAACAAACAACACTAACCCCCTAACAACAAACAACCCTAACCAAACAACAAACTAACCTAACCCACTAACAACAAACAACACTAACACGCGAACAACAAACAACCCTAACCCCCCAACAGCAAACAACAGTAACACCCTAACAACAAAAACAAGTAAACCTCAACAAGTAACAACCCTAAACCCCTAACAACAAACAACACTAACCCCCTAACAACAAACAACCCTAACAAACAAGAAACAAACCTAACCCACTAACAAGAAACAACACTAACACCCGAACAACAAACAACCCTAACCCCCTAACATCAAACAACACTAACACCCTAACAACAAACAACCCTAAACCCCTAACATCAAAGAACAGAAACAC
Source organism: Elephas maximus indicus (assembly GCF_024166365.1). Lineage (NCBI taxonomy): Eukaryota > Metazoa > Chordata > Mammalia > Proboscidea > Elephantidae > Elephas > Elephas maximus. Next base: position 2,234,715 of record NW_026060236.1, read on the forward strand.
CCTAACAACAAACAACTCTAACCCCCTAACAACAAACACTAACCCGCCAAACAACAAACAACCCTAACCCCTAAAAACCAAAACCACTAACCCACTAACAACAACCCTAACCCACTAACAACAAACAGCCCTAACAACCTAACAGCAAACAACACTAACCCCCTAACAACAAACAACCCTAAACCCCTAACATCAAACAACACTAACCCCCTAACAACACAAAACACTAACACCCTAACAACAAAAACCGCTGAACCCCAACAAGAAACAACCCTAAAACCCTAACAACAAGCACTAACCCCCTAACAACAAACAACACTAAACCCCTAACAAGAAACTTCCCTAACCCCGTAACAACAAACAACCCTAACCCCCAAACAACAAACAACCCTAACCCCGTAACAGCAAACAATCCTAACCCCCGAAAAACCAACAACACTAACCCCCTAACCACAATAAACACTAACACCCTAACAACAAAAACCACTAAACCCCAACAAGAAACAACCCTAAACCCCTAACAACAAACAACACTAACCCCCTAACAACAAACAACCCTAACCAAACAACAAACAAACCTAACGCACTAACAACAAACAACACTAACACGCGAACAACAAACAACCCTAACCCCCTAACAACAAACAACAGTAACACCCTAACAACAAAAACCACTAAACCCCAACAAGAAACAACCCTAAACCGCTAACAACAAACAACACTAACCCCCTAACAACAAACAACCCTAACCAAACAACAAACAAACCTAACGCACTAACAACAAACAACACTAACACCCGAACAACAAACAACCCTAACCCCCTAACAACAAACAACACAAACACCCTAACAAAAAACAACCCTAACCCCCTAACAACAAAAAACACTAACCCCATAACAACAAACAACCCTAAACCCCTATCATCAAAGAACAGTAACACCCTAACAACAAACAACCCTAACCCCCTAACAACAAACACTAACCCCCAAACAACAAACAACCCTAAAACCTGAAAACCAAAAACACTAACCCACTAACAACAAACAACACTAACCCCCTAAAAACAAACAATCCTAACCCCCGAAGAACAAACAACACTCACCCCTAAAAAACAAACAACCCTAAAACCCTAAAAGCAAACAACACTGAACCCCTAAAAACAAACAACACTAAGCCCTTAACAAGAAAGAACACTAACACCCGAACAACAAACACCACTAAACCCCAACAAGAAACAACCCTAAGCCCCTAACAACAAACAACACTAACCCCCTAACAACAAAAAACACTAACACCCTAACAACAACCAACCCTAACCCCCTAAGAACAAACAACACTAACGCCCTAAGAACAAACAACACTAACCCCGAGCAACGAACAATACTGACCCCCTAACAACACAAAACCTAACCTCTTATCAACAAACAACCCTAACCCACTAACAACAATCAACACTAACACCCTAACAACAAACAACACTAACCCCATAACAACAAACAACCCTAAACCCCTAACATCAAAGAACACTAACACCCTAACAACAAACAACCCTAACCCCGTAACAACAAACACTAACCCCCAAACAACAAACAACCCTAAAACCTGAAAACCAAAAACACTAACCCACTAACAACAAACAACACTAACCACCTAAAAACAAACAATCCTAACCCCCTAACAACAAACAACACTCACACCAAAAAATAAACAACCCTAAAACCCTAAAAGCAAACAACACTGAACCCCTAAAAACAAACAACACTAAGCCCCTAACAACAAACAACACTAACACCCGAACAAAACACCACTAAACCCCAAGAAACAACCCTATGCCCCTAACAACAAACAACACTAACCCCCTAACAAGAAACAACCCTAAACCCCTAACAACAAACAACACTAATCCCCTAACAACAAACAACACTAACACCCTAGCAACAACCAACCCTAACCCCCTAAGAACAAACAACACAAACGCCCTAAGAACAAACAACACTAACCCCCAGCAACGAACAATACTAACCCCCTAACAACAGAAAACCTAACCTCTTATCAACAAACAACCCTAACCCACTAACAGCAAACAACCCTAACACCCTAACAACAAACAACACTAACCCCCTAACAACAAACAACCCTAAACCCCTAACATCAAAGAACACTAACAACCTAACAACAAACAACACTAACCCCCTAACAACAAACAACCCTAAACCCCTAACAACAAACAACAGTAACCCCCTAACAACAAACAACCCTAAACCCCTAACATCAAAGAACACTAACACCCTAACAACAAACAACCCTAACCCCCTAACAACAAACCCTAACCCCCAAACAACAAACAACCCTAACCCATAAAAACCAAAAATGCTAAACCACTAACAACAAACAACCCTAACCCACTAACAACAAACACCCTAACACCCTCACAACAAACAACACTAACCCCCTAACAACACAAAACACTAACACCCTAACAACAAACAACACTAACACCCTAACAACAAAAACCACTAAACCCCAACAAGAAACAACCCGAAACCCCTAACAACAAACAACACTAACCCCCTAACAACAAACAACACTAACCCCCTCACAACAACCAACCCTAACCCCCTAAGAACAAACAACACTAACGCCCTAAGAACAAACAACACTAAACCCCAGCAACGAGCAATACTAACCCCCTAACAACACAAAACCTAACCTCTTATCAAGAAACAACCCTAACCCACTAACAACAAACAACCCTAACACCCTAACAACAAACAACACTAACCCCCTAACAACAAACAACCCTAAACCCCTAACATCAAAGAACACTAACACCCTAACAACAAACAACCCTAACCCCTGAAAACCAAAAACACTAACCCACTAACAACAATCAACCCTAACCCACTAACAACAAACAACCCTAACCCCCTAACAACAAACAACCCTAAACCCCTAACATCAAACAACACTAAACCCCTAACAACACAAAACACTAACACCCTAACAACAAACACCACTAACACCCTAACAACAAAAACCACTAAACCCCAACAAGAAACAACCCTAAACCCCTAACAACAAACACTAACCCCCTAACAACAAACAACACTAAACCCCTAACAAGAAACTAACCTAACCCCGTAACAACAAACAACACTAACCCCGTAACAACAAACAACACTAACCCCCAAACAACAAACAACCCTAAACCCCTAACAACAAACAATCCTAACCCCCGAACAACCAACAACACTAACTCCCTAACCACAATAAAGACTAACACCCTAACAACAAAAACCACTAAACCCCAACAAGAAACAACCCTAAACCCCTAACAGCAAACACTAACCCCCTAACAAAAAACAACACTAAACCCCTAACAAGAAATTACCCTAACCCCTTAACAACAAACACCACTAACCCCGTAACAACAAACAACCCTAACCCCGTAACAACAAACAACCCTAACCAAACAACAAACAAACCTAACCCACTAACAACAAACAACACTAACACCCTAACAACAAACAACCCTAACCCCTAACAACAAACAACACTAACACCCTAACAACAAACAACCCTAACCCCCTAACAACAAACAACACTAACGCCCTAACAACAAACAACCCTAAATCCCTAACATCAAAGAACACTAACCCCCTAACAACACAAAACACTAACACCCTAACAACAAACCCTAACCCCCGAACAACAATCTACCCTAACTCCTAAAAACCAAAAACACTAAACCACTAACAACAAACAACCCTAACCCACTAACAACAAACAACCCTAACACCCTAACAACAAACAACACTAACCCCCTAACAACACAAAACACTAACACCCTAACAACAAACAACACTAACACCCTAACAACAAAAACCACTAAACTCCAACAAGAAACAACCCTAAACCCCTAACAACAAACACTAACCCCCTAACAACAAGCAACACTAAACCCCTAACAAGAAACTACCCTAACCCCGTAACAACAAACAACACTAACCAGGTAAGAACAAACAACCCTAACCCCCAAACAACAAACAACCCTAAACCCCTAACATCAAAGAACACTAACACCGTAACTACAAACAACCCTAACCCCCTAACAACAAACACCAACCCCCAAGCAACAAACAACCCTAACCCCGAAAAACCAAAAACACTAACCCACTAACAACAAACAACCCTAACCCCCTAACAACAAACAACCCTAAACCCCAAACATGAAACAACACTAACCCCCTAACAACACAAAACACTAACACCCTAACAACAAACAACACTAAGAGCCTAACAACAAAAACCACTAAACCCCAACAAGAAACAACCCGAAACCCCTAACAACAAACAACACTAACCCCCTAACAACAAACAACCCTAACCAAACAACAAACAAACCTAACCCGCTAACAACAAACAACACTAACACCCTAACAACAAACAACCCTAACCCCCTAACAACAAACAACACTAACCCCCTAACAACAAAAAACCCTAAACCCCTAACATCAAAGAACACTAACACCCTAACAACAAAGAACCCTAACCCCCTAACAACAAACACTAACCCCCAAACAACAAACAACCCTAACACCTGAAAACCAAAAACACTAACCCACTAACAACAAACAACCCTAACCCACTAACAACAAACACCCTAACACCCTCACAACAAACAACACTAACCCCCTAACAACAAACAACCCTAAACCACTAACAACAAACAACCCTAACACCCTAACAACAAACAACCCTAAACCCCTAACATCAAACAACACTAACCCCCTAACAACACAAAACACTAACACCCTAACAACAAACAACACTAACACCCTAACAACAAAAACCACTAAACCCCAACAAGAAACAACCCTAAACCCCTAACAACAAACACTAACCCCCTAACAACAAACAACACTAAACTCCTAACAAGAAACTAACCTAACCCCGTAACAACAAACACTAACCCCGTAACAACAAAGAACCCAAACCCCCAAACAACAAACAAGCCTAACACCTAAAAACCAAAAACACTAACCCACTAACAACAAACAACCCTAACCCACTAACAACAAACAACCCTAACCCCCTAACAACAAAGAACCCTAAACCCCTAACATCAAACAACACTAACCTCCTAACAACACAAAACACTAACACCCTAACAACAAACAGCACTAACCCCCGAACAACCAACAACACTAACCCCCTAACCACAATAAAGACTAACACCCTAACAACAAAAACCACTACACCCCAACAAGAAACAACCCTAAACGCCTAACAACAAACAACACTAACCCCCTAACAACAAACAACCCTAACCAAACAACAAACAAACCTAACCCACTAACAACAAACAACACTAACACCCTAACAACAAACAACCCTAACCCCTAACAAAAAACAACACTAACACCCTAACAACAAACAACCCTAACCCCCTAACAACAAACAATACTAACCCCCTAAAAACAAACAACCCTAAATCCCTAACATCAAAGAACACTAACCCCCTAACAACACAAAACACTAACACCCTAACAACAAACACTAACCCCCAAACAACAAACAACCCTAACCCCTAAAAACCAAAAACACTAAACCACTAACAACAAACAACCCTAGCCCACTAACAACAAACAACCCTAACACCCTAACAACAAACAACACTAACCCCCTAACAACAAACAACCCTAACCCCCGAACAACCAACAACACTAACCCCCTAACCACAGTATACACTAACACCCTAACAACAAAAACCACTAAACCCCAACAAGAAACTACCCTAAAACCCTAACAACAAACAACACTAAACCCCTAACAACAAACAACCCTAACCAAACAACAAACAAAGCTAACCCACTAACAACAAACAATACTAACACCCGAACAACAAACAACCCTAACCCCCTAACAACAAACAACACTAACACCCTAACAACAAACAACCCTAACCCCCTAACAACAAACAACACTAACCCCCAACAACAAACAACACTAAACCCCTAACATCAAAGAACACTAACACCCTAACAACAAACAACCCTAACCCCCTAACAACAAACACTAACCCCCAAACAACAAACAACCCTAAAACCCTAAAAGCAAACAACACTAAACCCCTAAACACAAACAACACTAAGCCCCTAACAACAAACAACACTAACCCCCTAACAACAAACAACCCTAAACCCCTAACATCAAAGAACACTAACACCCTAACAACAAACAACCCTAGCCCCCTAACAGCAAACACTAACCCCCAAACAACAAACAACCCTAACCCCTAAAAACCAAAAACACTAACCCACTAACAACAAACAACCCTAACCCACTAACAACAAACAACCCTAACCCCCTAACAACAAACAACCCTAAACCCCTAACATCAAACAACACTAACCCCCTAACAACACAAAACACTAACACCCTAACAACAAAAACCACTAAACCCGAACAAGAAACAACCCTAAACCCCTAACAACAAACACTAACCCCCTAACAACAAACAACAATAAACCCCTAACAAGAAACTAACCTAACCCCGTAACAACAAACAACACTAACCCCGTAACAAGAAAGAACCCTAACCCCCAAACAACAAACAACCCTAACCCCCTAACAACAAACAATCCTAACCCCCGAACAACCAACAACACTAACCCCCTAACCACAATAAAGACTAACACCCTAACAACAAAAACCACTAAACCCCAACAAGAAACAACGCTAAACACCTAACAACAAACAACACTAACCCCCTAACAACAAACAACCCTAACCAAACAACAAACAAACCTAACCCACTAACAACAAACAACACTAACACCCTAACAACAAACAACCCTAACCCCTAACAACAAACAACACTAACACCCTAACAAACAACGCTAACCCCTAACAACAAACAACACTAACACCCTAACAAACAACCCTAACCCCCTAACAAGAACAACACTAACACCCTAACAACAAACAACCCTAAACCCCTAACATCAAAGAACACTAACCCACTAACAACAAACAACCCTAACCCACTAACAACAAACAACCCTAACACCCTAACAACAAACAACACTAACCCCCTAACAACAAACAACCCTAAACCCCTAACATCAAAAAACACTAACCCCCTAACAGCACAAAACACTAACACCCTAACAACAAACAACACTAACACCCTAACAACAAGAAGCACTAAACCCCAACAAGAAACAACCCTAAAACCCTAACAACAAACACTAACCCCCTAACAATAAACAACACTAAACCCCTAACAAGAAACTAACCTAACCCCGTAACAACAAACAACACTAACCCCGTAACAACAAACAACCCTAACCCCCAAACAACAAACAACCCTAACCCCCTAACAACAAACAATCCTAACCCCCGAACAACCAACAACACTAAACCCCTAACCACAGTATACATTAACACCCTAACAACAAAAACCACTAAACCCCAACAAGAAACAACCCTAAAACCCTAACAACAAACACTAACCCCCTAACAATAAACAACACTAAACCCCTAACAAGAAACTACCCTAACCCCGTAACAACAAACAACACTAACCCCGTAACAACAAACAACCCTAACCCCCTAACAACAAACAACACTAACACCCTAACAACAAACAACCCTAAACCCCTAACATCAAAGAACACTAACCCACTAACAACAAACAACCCTAACCCACTAACAACAATCAACCCTAACACCCTAACAACAAACAACACTAACCCCCTAACAAAAAACAACAGTAACACCCTAACAACAAAAACCACTAAACCCCAACAAGAAACAACCCTAAACCCCTAACAACAAACAACACTAACCCCCTAACAACAAAAAACCCTAACCAAGCAAGAAACAAACCTAACCCACTAACAAACAACACTAACACGCGAACAACAAACAACCCTAACCCCCCAACAGCAAACAACAGTAACACCCTAACAACAAAAACCAGTAAACCCCAACAAGAAACAACCCTAACCCCTAAAAACTAACAACACTAACCCCCTAACAACAAACAACCCTAACCAAACAAGAAACAAACCTAACCCACTAACAACAAACAACACTAACACCCTAACAACAAACAACCCTAAACCCCTAACATCAAAGAACACAAACACCCTAACAACAAACAACTCTAACCCGCTAACAACAAACACTAACCCGCCAAACAACAAACAACCCTAACCCCTAAAAACCAAAACCACTAACCCACTAACAACAACCCTAACCCACTAACAACAAACAGCCCTAACAACCTAACAACAAACAACACTAACCCCCTAACAACAAACAACCCTAAACCCCTAACAACAAACAACACTAATCCCATAACAACAAACAACCCTAAACCCGTATAATCAAAGAACACTAACACCGTAACAACAAACAACCCTAACCCCCTAACAACAAACACTAACCCCCAAACAACAAACAACCCTAAAACCTGAAAACCAAAAACACTAACCCACTAACAACAAACAACTCTAACCCCCTAAAAACAAACAATCCTAACCCCCTAACAACAAACAACACTCACCCCTAAAAAACAAACAACCCTAAAACCCTAAAAGCAAACAACACTGAACCCCTAAAAACAAACAACACTAAGCCCTTAACAACAAACAACACTAACACCCGAACAACAACACCACTAAACCCCAACAAGAAACAACCCTAAGCCCCTAACAACAAACAACACTAACCCCCTAACAAGAAACAACCCTAAACCCCTAACAACAAACAACACTAAACCCCTAACAACAAACAACACTAACACCCTAACAACAACCAACCCTAACCCCCTAAGAAAAAACAACACTAACGCCCTAAGAACAAACAACACTAGCCCACAGCAACGAACAATACTAACCCCCTAACAACACAAAACCTAACCTCTTATCAACAAACAACCCTAACCCACTAACAACAAACAACCCTAACACCCTAACAACAAACAACACTAACCCCCTAACAACAAACAACCCTAAACCCCTAACATCAAAGAACACTAACACCCTAACAACAAACAACCCTAGCCCCCTAACAACAAACACTAACCCCCAAACAACAAACAACCCGAACCCCTAAAAACCAAAAACACTAACCCAATAACAACAAACAACCCTAACCCCCTAACAACAAACAACCCTAAACCCCTAACATCAAACAACCCTAAACCCCTAACATCAAACAACACTAACCCCCTAACAACACAAAACACTAACACCCTAACAACAAACAACACTATCACCCTAACAACAAAAACCACTAAACCCCAACAAGAAACAACCCTAAACCCCTAACAACAAACACTAACCCCCTAACAACAAACAACACTAAACCCCTAACAAGAAACTAACCTAACCCCGTAACAACAAACAAAACTAACCCCGTAACAACAAACAAACCTAACCCCCAAACAACAACCAACCCTAACCCCCTAACAACAAACAATCCTAACCCCCGAACAACCAACAACACTAACCCCCTAACCACAATAAAGACTAACACCCGAACAACAAAAACCACTAAACCCCAACAAGAAACAAACCTAAACCCCTAACAACAAACAACACTAACCCCTAACAACAAACAACCCTAACCAAACAACAAACAAACCTAACCCACTAACAACAAACAACACTAACACCCTAACAACAAACAACCCTAACCCCCTAACAACAAACAACACTAACACCCTAACAACAAACAACCCTAACCCCCTAACAACAAACAACACTAACCCCCTAACAACAAACAACCCTAAACCCCTAACATCAAAGAACACTAACACCCTAACAAAACAAAACACTAACACCCTAACAACAAACACTAACCCCCAAACAACAAACAACCCTAAACCCTAAAAACCAAAAACACTAAACCACTAACAACAAACAACCCTAACCCACTAACATCAAACAACACTAACCCCCTAACAACACAAAACACTAACACCCTAACAACAAACAACACTAACACCCTAACAACAAAAACCACTAAACCCCAACAAGAACCAACCCTAAACCCCTAACAACAAACAACACTAACCCCCTAACAACAAACAACCCTAACCAAACAACAAACTAACCTAACCCACTAACAAGAAACAACACTAACACCCGAACAACAAACAACCCTAACCCCCTAACAACAAACAACACTAACACCCTAACAACAAACAACCCTAAACCCCTAATATCAAAGAACAGAAACACCCTAACAACAAACAACTCTAACCCCCTAACAACAAACACTAACCCGGCAAACAACAAACAACCCTAACCCCTAAAAACCAAAACCACTAACCCACTAACAACAACCAACCCTAAACCACTAACAACAAAAAACCCTCACACCCTAACAACAAACAACACTAACCCACTAACAACAAACAGCCCTAACAACATAACAGCAAACAACACTAACCCCCTAACAACAAACAACCCTAAACCCCTAACATCAAACAACACTAACCCCCTAACAACACAAAACACTAACCCCCTAACAACAAAAACCGCTCAACCCCAACAAGAAACAACCCTAAAACCCTAACAACAAGCACTAACCCCCTAACAACAAACAACACTAAACCCCTAACAAGAAACTACCCTAACCCCGTAACAACAAACAACACTAACCCCGTAACAACAAACAACCCTAACCCCCAAACAACAAACAACCCTAACCCCGTAACAACAAACAATCCTAACCCCCGAACAACCAACAACACTAACCCCCTAACCACAATAAACACTAACACCCTAACAACAAAAACCACTAAACCCCAACAAGAAACAACCCTAAACCCCTAACAACAAACAACACTAACCCCCTAACAACAAACAACCCTAACCAAACAACAAACAAACCTAACCCACTAACAACAAACAACACTAACACGCGAACAACAAACAACCCTAACCCCCTAACAACAAACAACAGTAACACTCTAACAACAAAAACCACTAAACCCCAACAAGAAACAACCCTAAACCCCTAACAACAAACAACACTAACTCCCTAACAACAAACAACCCTAACCAAACAACAAACAAACCTAACCCACTAACAACAAACAACACTAACACCCGAACAACAAACAACCCTAACCCCCTAACAACAAACAACACAAACACCCTAACAACAAACAACCCTAACCCCCTAACAACAAAAAACACTGACCCCATAACAACAAACAACCCTAAACCCCTATCATCAAAGAACACTAACACCCTAACAACAAACAACCCTAACCCCCTAACAACAAACACTAACCCCCAAACAACAAACAACCCTAAAACCTGAAAACCAAAAACACTAACCCACTAACAACAAACAACACTAACCCCCTAAAAACAAACAATCCTAACCCCCTAACAACAAACAACACTCACTCCTAAAAAACAAACAACCCTAAAACCCTAAAAGCAAACAAAACTGAACCCCTAAAAACAAACAACACTAAGCCCTTAACAACAAACAACACTAACACCCGAACAACAAACACCACTAAACCCCAACAAGAAACAACCCTAAGCCCCTAACAACAAACAACACTAACCCCCTAACAAGAAACAACCCTAAACCCCTAACAACAAACAACACTAACCCCCTAACAACAAACAACACTAACACCCTAACAACAACCAACCCTAACCCCCTAAGAACAAACAACACTAACGCCCTAAGAACAAACAACACTAACCCCCAGCAACGAACAATACTGACCCCCTAACAACACAAAACCTAACCTCTTATCAACAAACAACCCTAACCCACTAACAACAAACAACCCTAACACCCTAACAACAAAAAACACTAACCCCCAACAACAAACAACCCTAAACCCCTAACATCAAAGAACACTAACACCCTAACAACAAACAACCCTAGCCCCCTAACAACAAACACTAACCCCCAAACAACAAACAACCCTAACCCGTAAAAACCAAAAACACTAAACCACTAACAACAAACAACCCTAACCCACTAACAACAAACAACACTAACCTCCTAACAACAAACAACCCTAAACCCCTAACATCAAACAACACTAACCCCCTAACAACACAAAACACTAACACCCTAACAACAAACAACACTAACACCCTAACAACAAAAACCACTAAACCCCAACAAGAAACAACCCTAAACCCCTAACAAAAAACACTAACCCCCTAACAACAAACAACACTAAACCCCTAACAAGAAACTACCCTAACCCCGTAACAACAAACAACCCTAACCCCGTAACAACAAACAACCCTATCCCCCAAACAACAAACAACCCTAACCCCTAACAACAAACAATCCTAACCCCCAAACAACCAACAACACTAACCCCCTAACCACAATAAACACTAACACCCTAACAACAAAAACCACTAAACCCCAACAAGAAACAACCCTAAACCCCTAACAACAAACAACACTAACCCCCTAACAACAAACAACCCTAACCAAACAACAAACAAACCTAACCCACTAACAACAAACAACACTAACACGCGAACAACAAACAACCCTAACCCCCTAACAACAAACAACAGTAACACCCTAACAACAAAAACCACTAAACCCCAACAAGAAACAACCCTAAACCCCTAACAACAAACAACACTAACCCCCTAACAACAAACAACCCTAACCAAACAACAAACAAACCTAACCCACTAACAACAAACAACACTAACACCCGAACAACAAACAACCCTAACCCCCTAACAACAAACAACACAAACACCCTAACAACAAACAACCCTAACCCCCTAACAACAAAAAACACTAACCCCATAACAACAAACAACCCTAAACCCCTATCATCAAAGAACACTAACACCCTAACAACAAACAACCCTAACCCCCTAACAACAAACACTAACCCCCAAACAACAAACAACCCTAAAACCTGAAAACCAAAAACACTAACCCACTAACAACAAACAACACTAACCCCCTAAAAACAAACAATCCTAACCCCCTAACAACAAACAACACTCACTCCTAAAAAACAAACAACCCTAAAACCCTAAAAGCAAACAACACTGAACCCCTAAAAACAAACAACACTAAGCCCTTAACAACAAACAACACTAACACCCGAACAACAAACACCACTAAACCCCAACAAGAAACAACCCTAAGCCCCTAACAACAAACAACACTAACCCCCTAACAAGAAACAACCCTAAACCCCTAACAACAAACAACACTAACCCCCTAACAACAAACAACACTAACACCCTAACAACAACCAACCCTAACCCCCTAAGAACAAACAACACTAACGCCCTAAGAACAAACAACACTAACCCCCAGCAACGAACAATACTGACCCCCTAACAACACAAAACCTAACCTCTTATCAACAAACAACCCTAACCCACTAACAACAAACAACCCTAACACCCTAACAACAAAAAACACTAACCCCCAACAACAAACAACCCTAAACCCCTAACATCAAAGAACACTAACACCCTAACAACAAACAACCCTAGCCCCCTAACAACAAACACTAACCCCCAAACAACAAACAACCCTAACCCGTAAAAACCAAAAACACTAAACCACTAACAACAAACAACCCTAACCCACTAACAACAAACAACACTAACCTCCTAACAACAAACAACCCTAAACCCCTAACATCAAACAACACTAACCCCCTAACAACACAAAACACTAACACCCTAACAACAAACAACACTAACACCCTAACAACAAAAACCACTAAACCCCAACAAGAAACAACCCTAAACCCCTAACAAAAAACACTAACCCCCTAACAACAAACAACACTAAACCCCTAACAAGAAACTACCCTAACCCCGTAACAACAAACAACCCTAACCCCGTAACAACAAACAACCCTAACCCCCAAACAACAAACAACCCTAACCCCCTAACAACAAACAATCCTAACCCCCAAACAACCAACAACACTAACCCCCTAACCACAGTAAACACTAACACCCTAACAACTAAAACCACTAAACCCCAACAAGAAACAACCCTAAACCCCTAACAACAAACAACACTAACCCCCTAACAACAAACAACCCTAACCAAACAACAAAAAACCCTAACCCACTAACATCAAACAACACTAACACCCTAACAACAAACAACCCTAACCCCCTAACAAAAAACAACAGTAACACCCTAACAACAAAAACCACTAAACCCCAACAAGAAACAACCCTAAACCCCTAACAACAAACAACACTAACCCCCTAACAAAAAAAACAATAACCAAGCAAGAAACAAACCTAACCCACTAACAAACAACACTAACACGCGAACAACAAACAACCCTAACCCCCCAACAGCAAACAACAGTAACACCCTAACAACAAAAACCAGTAAACCCCAACAAGAAACAACCCTAACCCCTAAAAACTAACAACACTAACCCCCTAACAACAAACAACCCTAACCAAACAAGAAACAAACCTAACCCACTAACAACAAACAACACTAACACCCTAACAACAAACAACCCTAAACCCCTAACATCAAAGAACACAAACACCCTAACAACAAACAACTCTAACCCGCTAACAACAAACACTAACCCGCCAAACAACAAACAACCCTAACCCCTAAAAACCAAAACCACTAACCCACTAACAACAACCCTAACCCACTAACAACAAACAGCCCTAACAACCTAACAACAAACAACACTAACCCCCTAACAACAAACAACCCTAAACCCCTAACATCAAACAACACTAACCCCCTAACAACACAAAACACTAACACCCTAACAACAAAAACCGCTCAACCCCAACAAGAAACAACCCTAAAACCCTAACAACAAGCACTAACCCCCTAACAACAAACAACAATAAACCCCTAACAAGAAACTACACTAACCCCGTAACAACAAACAACACTAACCCCGTAACAACAAACAACCCTAACCCCCAAACAACAAACAACCCTAACCCCGTAACAACAAACAATCCTAACCCCCGAACAACCAACAACACTAACCCCCTAACCACAATAAACACAAACACCCTAACAACAAAAAGCACTAAACCCCAACAAGAAACAACCCTAAACCCCTAAGAACAAACAACACTAACCCCCTAAAACAAACAATCCTAACCAAAGAACAAACAAACCTAACCCACTAACAACAAACAACACTAACACGCGAACAACAAACAACACTAACCCCCTAACAACAAACAACAGTAACACCCTAACAACAAAAACCACTAAACCCCAACAAGAAACAACCCTAAACCCCTAACAACAAACAACACTAACCCCCTAAAAACAAACAACCCTAACCAAACAACAAACAAACCTAACCCACTAACAACAAACAACACTAACACCCGAACAACAAACAACCCTAACCCCCTAACAACAAACAACACTAACACCCTAACAACAAACAACCCTAACCCCCTAACAACAAACAACACTAACCCCATAACAACAAACAACCCTAAACCCCTATCATCAAAGAACACTAACACCCTAACAACAAACAACCCTAACCCCCTAACAACAAACACTAACCCCCAAACAACAAACAACCCTAAAACCTGAAAACCAAAAACACTAACCCACTAACAACAAACAATTCTAACCCCCTAAAAACAAACAATCCTAACCCCCTAACAACAAACAACACTCACCCCTAAAAAACAAACAACCCTAAAACCCTAAAAGCAAACAACACTGAACCCCTAAAAACAAACAACACTAAGCCCTTAACAACAAACAACACTAACACCCGAACAACAACACCACTAAACCCCAACAAGAAACAACCCTAAGCCCCTAACAACAAACAACACTAACCCCCTAACAAGAAACAACCCTAAACCCCTAACAACAAACAACACTAACCCCCTAACAACAAACAACACTAACACCCTAACAACAACCAACCCTAACCCCCTCAGAACAAACAACACTAACGCCCTAAGAACAAACACCACTAACCCCCAGCAACGAACAATACTGACCCCCTAACAACACAAAACCTAACCTCTTATCAACAAACAACCCTAACCCACTAACAACAAACAACCCTAACACCCTAACAACAAACAACACTAACCCCCTAACAACAAATAACCCTAAACCCCTAACATCAAAGAACACTAACACTCTAACAACAAACAACCCTAGCCCCCTAACAACAAACACTAACCCCCAAACAACAAACAACCCTAACCCCTAAAAACCAAAAACACTAACCCACTAACAACAAACAACCCTAACCCACTAACAACAAACAACCCTAACCCCCTAACAACAAACAACCCTAAACCCCTAACATCAAACAACACTAACCCCCTAACAACAAACAACCCTAACCAAACAACAAACAAACCTAACCCACTAACAACAAACAACACTAACACCCTAACAACAAACAACCCTAACCCCTAACAACAAACAACACTAACACCCTAACAACAAACAACCCTAACCCCTAACAACAAACAACACTAACCCCCTAACAACAAACAAACCTAAACCCCTAACATCAAAGAACACTAACACCCTAACAACACAAAACACTAACACCCTAACAACAAACACTAACCCCCAAACAACAAACAACGCTAACCCGTAAAAACCAAAAACACTAAACCACTAACAACAAACAACCCTAACCCACTAACAACAAACAACACTAACCTCCTAACAACAAACAACCCTAAACCCCTAACATCAAACAACACTAACCCCCTAACAACACAAAACACTAACACCGTAACAACAAACAACACTAACACCCTAACAACAAAAATCACTAAACCCCAACAAGAAACAACCCTAAACCCCTAACAACAAACACTAACCCCCTAACAACAAATAACACTAAACCCCTAACAAGAAACTACCCTAACCCCGTAACAACAAACAACACTAACCCCGTAACAACAAACAACACTAACCCCCAAACAACAAACAACCCTAACGCCCTAACAACAAACAATCCTAACCCCCGAACAACCAACAACACTAACCCCCTAACCACAGTAAACACTAACACCCTAACAACAAAAACCACTAAACCCCAACAAGAAACAACCCTAAACCCCTAACAACAAACAACACTAACCCCCTAACAACAAACAACGCTAACCAAACAACAAAAAACCCTAACCCACTAACATCAAACAACACTAACACCCTAACAACAAACAACCCTAACCCCCTAACAACAAACAACACTAACACCCTAACAAGAAACAACCCTAACCCCCTAACAACAAACAACCCTAACCCCCTAACAGCAAACAACACTAACCCCCTAACAAGAAAAAACACTAACCCCCTAAGAATAAACAACACTAACCCCCTAACAACAAACAACACTAACCCCCTAACACTAAACAATCCTAACCCCCGAACAACCAACAAAGCTAACCCCCTGACCACAATAAACACTAACAGCCGAACAACAAAAACCACTAAACCCCAACAAGAAACAAACCTAAACCCCTAACAACAAACAACACTAACCCCCTAACAACAAACAACCCTAACCAAACAAGAAACAAACCTAACCCACTAACAACAAACAACACTAACACCCTAACAACAAACAACCCTAACCCCCTAACAACAAACAACACTAACACCCTAACAACAAACAACCCTAACCCCCTAACAACAAACAACACTAACCCCCTAACAACAAACAACCCTAAACCCCTAACATCAAAGAACACTAACACCCTAACAACAAACAACTCTAACCCCCTAACAACAAACACTAACCCGCCAAACAACAAACAACCCTAACCCCTAAAAACCAAAACCACTAACCCACTAACAACAACCCTAACCCACTAACAACAAACAGCCCTAACAACATAACAACAAACAACACTAACCCCCTAACAACAAACAACCCTAAACCCCTAACAACAAACACTAACCCCCAACAACAAACAACACTAAACCCCTAACAAGAAACTAACCTAACCCCGTAACAACAAACAACACTAACCCCGTAGCAACAAACAACCCTAAACCCCAAACAACAAAAAACCCTAACCCCCTAAAAACAAACAATCCTAACGCCCGAACAACCAACAACACTAACCCCCTAACCACAATAAAGACTAACACCCGAACAACAAAAACCACTAAACCCCAACAAGAAACAACCCTAAACCCCTAACAACAAACAACACTAACCCCCTAGCAACAAACAACCCTAAACAAACAACAAACAAACCTAACCCACTAACAACAAACAACACTAACACCGTAACAACAAACAACCCTAACCCCTAACAACAAACAACACTAACACCCTAACAACAAACAACCCTAACCCCCTAACAACAAACAACAGTAACACCCAAACCAGAAACAACCCTAACCCCCTAACAACAAACAATCCTAAACCCCTAACATCAAAGAACACTAACACCCTAACAACAAACAACCCTAACCCCCTAACAACAAACACTAACCCCCAAACAACAAACAACCCTAACCCCTAAAAACCAAAAACCCTAACCCACTAACAACAAACAACACTAACCCTCTAACAACAAACAACCCTAAACCCCTAACATCAAACAACCCTAAACCCCTAACATCAAACAACACTAACCCCCTAACAACACAAAACACTAACACCCTAACAACAAACAACACTATCACCCTAACAACAAAAACCACTAAACCCCAACAAGAAACAACCCTAAACCCCTAACAACAAACACTAACCCCCTAACAACAAACAACACTAAACCCCTAACAAGAAACTAACCTAACCCCGTAACAACAAACAAAACTAACCCCGTAACAACAAACAACTCTAACCCCCAAACAACAAACAACCCTAACCCCCAACAACAAACAATCCTAACCCCCAAACAACCAACAACACTAACCCCATAACCAGAATAAAGACTAACACCCGAACAACAAAAACCACTAAACCCCAACAAGAAACAAACCTAAAACCCTAACAACAAACAACACTAACCCCCTAACAACAAACAACCCTAACCAAACAACAAACAAACCTAACCCACTAACAACAAACAACACTAACACCCTAACAACAAACAACCCTAACCCCCTAACAACAAACAACACTAACCCCCTAACAACAAACAACCCTAAACCCCTAACATCAAAGAACACTAACACCCTAACAAAACAAAACACTAACACCCTAACAACAAACACTAACCCCCAAACAACAAACAACCCTAAACCCTAAAAACCAAAAACACTAAACCACTAACAACAAACAACCCTAACCCACTAACAACAAACAACACTAACCCCCTAACAACAAACAACCCTAAACCCCTAACATCAAACAACACTAACCCCCTAACAACACAAAACACTAACACCGTAACAACAAACAACACTAACACCCTAACAACAAAAACCACTAAACCCCAACAAGAAACAAAACTAAACCCCTAACAACAAACAACACTAACCCCCTAACAACAAACAACCCTAACCAAACAACAAACTAACCTAACCCACTAACAACAAACAACACTAACACGCGAACAACAAACAACCCTAACCCCCCAACAGCAAACAACAGTAACACCCTAACAACAAAAACAAGTAAACCTCAACAAGTAACAACCCTAAACCCCTAACAACAAACAACACTAACCCCCTAACAACAAACAACCCTAACAAACAAGAAACAAACCTAACCCACTAACAAGAAACAACACTAACACCCGAACAACAAACAACCCTAACCCCCTAACATCAAACAACACTAACACCCTAACAACAAACAACCCTAAACCCCTAACATCAAAGAACAGAAACACCCTAACAACAAACAACTCTAACCCCCTAACAACAAACACTAACCCGCCAAACAACAAACAACCCTAACCCCTAAAAACCAAAACCACTAACCCACTAACAACAACCCTAACCCACTAACAACAAACAGCCCTAACAACCTAACAGCAAACAACACTAACCCCCTAACAACAAACAACCCTAAACCCCTAACATCAAACAACACTAACCCCCTAACAACACAAAACACTAACACCCTAACAACAAAAACCGCTGAACCCCAACAAGAAACAACCCTAAAACCCTAACAACAAGCACTAACCCCCTAACAACAAACAACACTAAACCCCTAACAAGAAACTTCCCTAACCCCGTAACAACAAACAACCCTAACCCCCAAACAACAAACAACCCTAACCCCGTAACAGCAAACAATCCTAACCCCCGAAAAACCAACAACACTAACCCCCTAACCACAATAAACACTAACACCCTAACAACAAAAACCACTAAACCCCAACAAGAAACAACCCTAAACCCCTAACAACAAACAACACTAACCCCCTAACAACAAACAACCCTAACCAAACAACAAACAAACCTAACGCACTAACAACAAACAACACTAACACGCGAACAACAAACAACCCTAACCCCCTAACAACAAACAACAGTAACACCCTAACAACAAAAACCACTAAACCCCAACAAGAAACAACCCTAAACCGCTAACAACAAACAACACTAACCCCCTAACAACAAACAACCCTAACCAAACAACAAACAAACCTAACGCACTAACAACAAACAACACTAACACCCGAACAACAAACAACCCTAACCCCCTAACAACAAACAACACAAACACCCTAACAAAAAACAACCCTAACCCCCTAACAACAAAAAACACTAACCCCATAACAACAAACAACCCTAAACCCCTATCATCAAAGAACAGTAACACCCTAACAACAAACAACCCTAACCCCCTAACAACAAACACTAACCCCCAAACAACAAACAACCCTAAAACCTGAAAACCAAAAACACTAACCCACTAACAACAAACAACACTAACCCCCTAAAAACAAACAATCCTAACCCCCGAAGAACAAACAACACTCACCCCTAAAAAACAAACAACCCTAAAACCCTAAAAGCAAACAACACTGAACCCCTAAAAACAAACAACACTAAGCCCTTAACAACAAAGAACACTAACACCCGAACAACAAACACCACTAAACCCCAACAAGAAACAACCCTAAGCCCCTAACAACAAACAACACTAACCCCCTAACAACAAAAAACACTAACACCCTAACAACAACCAACCCTAACCCCCTAAGAACAAACAACACTAACGCCCTAAGAACAAACAACACTAACCCCGAGCAACGAACAATACTGACCCCCTAACAACACAAAACCTAACCTCTTATCAACAAACAACCCTAACCCACTAACAACAATCAACACTAACACCCTAACAACAAACAACACTAACCCCATAACAACAAACAACCCTAAACCCCTAACATCAAAGAACACTAACACCCTAACAACAAACAACCCTAACCCCGTAACAACAAACACTAACCCCCAAACAACAAACAACCCTAAAACCTGAAAACCAAAAACACTAACCCACTAACAACAAACAACACTAACCACCTAAAAACAAACAATCCTAACCCCCTAACAACAAACAACACTCACACCAAAAAATAAACAACCCTAAAACCCTAAAAGCAAACAACACTGAACCCCTAAAAACAAACAACACTAAGCCCCTAACAACAAACAACACTAACACCCGAACAAAACACCACTAAACCCCAAGAAACAACCCTATGCCCCTAACAACAAACAACACTAACCCCCTAACAAGAAACAACCCTAAACCCCTAACAACAAACAACACTAATCCCCTAACAACAAACAACACTAACACCCTAGCAACAACCAACCCTAACCCCCTAAGAACAAACAACACAAACGCCCTAAGAACAAACAACACTAACCCCCAGCAACGAACAATACTAACCCCCTAACAACAGAAAACCTAACCTCTTATCAACAAACAACCCTAACCCACTAACAGCAAACAACCCTAACACCCTAACAACAAACAACACTAACCCCCTAACAACAAACAACCCTAAACCCCTAACATCAAAGAACACTAACAACCTAACAACAAACAACACTAACCCCCTAACAACAAACAACCCTAAACCCCTAACAACAAACAACAGTAACCCCCTAACAACAAACAACCCTAAACCCCTAACATCAAAGAACACTAACACCCTAACAACAAACAACCCTAACCCCCTAACAACAAACCCTAACCCCCAAACAACAAACAACCCTAACCCATAAAAACCAAAAATGCTAAACCACTAACAACAAACAACCCTAACCCACTAACAACAAACACCCTAACACCCTCACAACAAACAACACTAACCCCCTAACAACACAAAACACTAACACCCTAACAACAAACAACACTAACACCCTAACAACAAAAACCACTAAACCCCAACAAGAAACAACCCGAAACCCCTAACAACAAACAACACTAACCCCCTAACAACAAACAACACTAACCCCCTCACAACAACCAACCCTAACCCCCTAAGAACAAACAACACTAACGCCCTAAGAACAAACAACACTAAACCCCAGCAACGAGCAATACTAACCCCCTAACAACACAAAACCTAACCTCTTATCAAGAAACAACCCTAACCCACTAACAACAAACAACCCTAACACCCTAACAACAAACAACACTAACCCCCTAACAACAAACAACCCTAAACCCCTAACATCAAAGAACACTAACACCCTAACAACAAACAACCCTAACCCCTGAAAACCAAAAACACTAACCCACTAACAACAATCAACCCTAACCCACTAACAACAAACAACCCTAACCCCCTAACAACAAACAACCCTAAACCCCTAACATCAAACAACACTAAACCCCTAACAACACAAAACACTAACACCCTAACAACAAACACCACTAACACCCTAACAACAAAAACCACTAAACCCCAACAAGAAACAACCCTAAACCCCTAACAACAAACACTAACCCCCTAACAACAAACAACACTAAACCCCTAACAAGAAACTAACCTAACCCCGTAACAACAAACAACACTAACCCCGTAACAACAAACAACACTAACCCCCAAACAACAAACAACCCTAAACCCCTAACAACAAACAATCCTAACCCCCGAACAACCAACAACACTAACTCCCTAACCACAATAAAGACTAACACCCTAACAACAAAAACCACTAAACCCCAACAAGAAACAACCCTAAACCCCTAACAGCAAACACTAACCCCCTAACAAAAAACAACACTAAACCCCTAACAAGAAATTACCCTAACCCCTTAACAACAAACACCACTAACCCCGTAACAACAAACAACCCTAACCCCGTAACAACAAACAACCCTAACCAAACAACAAACAAACCTAACCCACTAACAACAAACAACACTAACACCCTAACAACAAACAACCCTAACCCCTAACAACAAACAACACTAACACCCTAACAACAAACAACCCTAACCCCCTAACAACAAACAACACTAACGCCCTAACAACAAACAACCCTAAATCCCTAACATCAAAGAACACTAACCCCCTAACAACACAAAACACTAACACCCTAACAACAAACCCTAACCCCCGAACAACAATCTACCCTAACTCCTAAAAACCAAAAACACTAAACCACTAACAACAAACAACCCTAACCCACTAACAACAAACAACCCTAACACCCTAACAACAAACAACACTAACCCCCTAACAACACAAAACACTAACACCCTAACAACAAACAACACTAACACCCTAACAACAAAAACCACTAAACTCCAACAAGAAACAACCCTAAACCCCTAACAACAAACACTAACCCCCTAACAACAAGCAACACTAAACCCCTAACAAGAAACTACCCTAACCCCGTAACAACAAACAACACTAACCAGGTAAGAACAAACAACCCTAACCCCCAAACAACAAACAACCCTAAACCCCTAACATCAAAGAACACTAACACCGTAACTACAAACAACCCTAACCCCCTAACAACAAACACCAACCCCCAAGCAACAAACAACCCTAACCCCGAAAAACCAAAAACACTAACCCACTAACAACAAACAACCCTAACCCCCTAACAACAAACAACCCTAAACCCCAAACATGAAACAACACTAACCCCCTAACAACACAAAACACTAACACCCTAACAACAAACAACACTAACAGCCTAACAACAAAAACCACTAAACCCCAACAAGAAACAACCCGAAACCCCTAACAACAAACAACACTAACCCCCTAACAACAAACAACCCTAACCAAACAACAAACAAACCTAACCCGCTAACAACAAACAACACTAACACCCTAACAACAAACAACCCTAACCCCCTAACAACAAACAACACTAACCCCCTAACAACAAAAAACCCTAAACCCCTAACATCAAAGAACACTAACACCCTAACAACAAAGAACCCTAACCCCCTAACAACAAACACTAACCCCCAAACAACAAACAACCCTAACACCTGAAAACCAAAAACACTAACCCACTAACAACAAACAACCCTAACCCACTAACAACAAACACCCTAACACCCTCACAACAAACAACACTAACCCCCTAACAACAAACAACCCTAAACCACTAACAACAAACAACCCTAACACCCTAACAACAAACAACCCTAAACCCCTAACATCAAACAACACTAACCCCCTAACAACACAAAACACTAACACCCTAACAACAAACAACACTAACACCCTAACAACAAAAACCACTAAACCCCAACAAGAAACAACCCTAAACCCCTAACAACAAACACTAACCCCCTAACAACAAACAACACTAAACTCCTAACAAGAAACTAACCTAACCCCGTAACAACAAACACTAACCCCGTAACAACAAAGAACCCAAACCCCCAAACAACAAACAAGCCTAACACCTAAAAACCAAAAACACTAACCCACTAACAACAAACAACCCTAACCCACTAACAACAAACAACCCTAACCCCCTAACAACAAAGAACCCTAAACCCCTAACATCAAACAACACTAACCTCCTAACAACACAAAACACTAACACCCTAACAACAAACAGCACTAACCCCCGAACAACCAACAACACTAACCCCCTAACCACAATAAAGACTAACACCCTAACAACAAAAACCACTACACCCCAACAAGAAACAACCCTAAACGCCTAACAACAAACAACACTAACCCCCTAACAACAAACAACCCTAACCAAACAACAAACAAACCTAACCCACTAACAACAAACAACACTAACACCCTAACAACAAACAACCCTAACCCCTAACAAAAAACAACACTAACACCCTAACAACAAACAACCCTAACCCCCTAACAACAAACAATACTAACCCCCTAAAAACAAACAACCCTAAATCCCTAACATCAAAGAACACTAACCCCCTAACAACACAAAACACTAACACCCTAACAACAAACACTAACCCCCAAACAACAAACAACCCTAACCCCTAAAAACCAAAAACACTAAACCACTAACAACAAACAACCCTAGCCCACTAACAACAAACAACCCTAACACCCTAACAACAAACAACACTAACCCCCTAACAACAAACAACCCTAACCCCCGAACAACCAACAACACTAACCCCCTAACCACAGTATACACTAACACCCTAACAACAAAAACCACTAAACCCCAACAAGAAACTACCCTAAAACCCTAACAACAAACAACACTAAACCCCTAACAACAAACAACCCTAACCAAACAACAAACAAAGCTAACCCACTAACAACAAACAATACTAACACCCGAACAACAAACAACCCTAACCCCCTAACAACAAACAACACTAACACCCTAACAACAAACAACCCTAACCCCCTAACAACAAACAACACTAACCCCCAACAACAAACAACACTAAACCCCTAACATCAAAGAACACTAACACCCTAACAACAAACAACCCTAACCCCCTAACAACAAACACTAACCCCCAAACAACAAACAACCCTAAAACCCTAAAAGCAAACAACACTAAACCCCTAAACACAAACAACACTAAGCCCCTAACAACAAACAACACTAACCCCCTAACAACAAACAACCCTAAACCCCTAACATCAAAGAACACTAACACCCTAACAACAAACAACCCTAGCCCCCTAACAGCAAACACTAACCCCCAAACAACAAACAACCCTAACCCCTAAAAACCAAAAACACTAACCCACTAACAACAAACAACCCTAACCCACTAACAACAAACAACCCTAACCCCCTAACAACAAACAACCCTAAACCCCTAACATCAAACAACACTAACCCCCTAACAACACAAAACACTAACACCCTAACAACAAAAACCACTAAACCCGAACAAGAAACAACCCTAAACCCCTAACAACAAACACTAACCCCCTAACAACAAACAACAATAAACCCCTAACAAGAAACTAACCTAACCCCGTAACAACAAACAACACTAACCCCGTAACAAGAAAGAACCCTAACCCCCAAACAACAAACAACCCTAACCCCCTAACAACAAACAATCCTACCCCCCGAACAACCAACAACACTAACCCCCTAACCACAATAAAGACTAACACCCTAACAACAAAAACCACTAAACCCCAACAAGAAACAACGCTAAACACCTAACAACAAACAACACTAACCCCCTAACAACAAACAACCCTAACCAAACAACAAACAAACCTAACCCACTAACAACAAACAACACTAACACCCTAACAACAAACAACCCTAACCCCTAACAACAAACAACACTAACACCCTAACAAACAAAGCTAACCCCTAACAACAAACAACACTAACACCCTAACAAACAACCCTAACCCCCTAACAAGAACAACACTAACACCCTAACAACAAACAACCCTAAACCCCTAACATCAAAGAACACTAACCCACTAACAACAAACAACCCTAACCCACTAACAACAAACAACCCTAACACCCTAACAACAAACAACACTAACCCCCTAACAACAAACAACCCTAAACCCCTAACATCAAAAAACACTAACCCCCTAACAGCACAAAACACTAACACCCTAACAACAAACAACACTAACACCCTAACAACAAGAAGCACTAAACCCCAACAAGAAACAACCCTAAAACCCTAACAACAAACACTAACCCCCTAACAATAAACAACACTAAACCCCTAACAAGAAACTAACCTAACCCCGTAACAACAAACAACACTAACCCCGTAACAACAAACAACCCTAACCCCCAAACAACAAACAACCCTAACCCCCTAACAACAAACAATCCTAACCCCCGAACAACCAACAACACTAAACCCCTAACCACAGTATACATTAACACCCTAACAACAAAAACCACTAAACCCCAACAAGAAACAACCCTAAAACCCTAACAACAAACACTAACCCCCTAACAATAAACAACACTAAACCCCTAACAAGAAACTACCCTAACCCCGTAACAACAAACAACACTAACCCCGTAACAACAAACAACCCTAACCCCCTAACAACAAACAACACTAACACCCTAACAACAAACAACCCTAAACCCCTAACATCAAAGAACACTAACCCACTAACAACAAACAACCCTAACCCACTAACAACAATCAACCCTAACACCCTAACAACAAACAACACTAACCCCCTAACAAAAAACAACAGTAACACCCTAACAACAAAAACCACTAAACCCCAACAAGAAACAACCCTAAACCCCTAACAACAAACAACACTAACCCCCTAACAACAAAAAACCCTAACCAAGCAAGAAACAAACCTAACCCACTAACAAACAACACTAACACGCGAACAACAAACAACCCTAACCCCCCAACAGCAAACAACAGTAACACCCTAACAACAAAAACCAGTAAACCCCAACAAGAAACAACCCTAACCCCTAAAAACTAACAACACTAACCCCCTAACAACAAACAACCCTAACCAAACAAGAAACAAACCTAACCCACTAACAACAAACAACACTAACACCCTAACAACAAACAACCCTAAACCCCTAACATCAAAGAACACAAACACCCTAACAACAAACAACTCTAACCCGCTAACAACAAACACTAACCCGCCAAACAACAAACAACCCTAACCCCTAAAAACCAAAACCACTAACCCACTAACAACAACCCTAACCCACTAACAACAAACAGCCCTAACAACCTAACAACAAACAACACTAACCCCCTAACAACAAACAACCCTAAACCCCTAACAACAAACAACACTAATCCCATAACAACAAACAACCCTAAACCCGTATAATCAAAGAACACTAACACCGTAACAACAAACAACCCTAACCCCCTAACAACAAACACTAACCCCCAAACAACAAACAACCCTAAAACCTGAAAACCAAAAACACTAACCCACTAACAACAAACAACTCTAACCCCCTAAAAACAAACAATCCTAACCCCCTAACAACAAACAACACTCACCCCTAAAAAACAAACAACCCTAAAACCCTAAAAGCAAACAACACTGAACCCCTAAAAACAAACAACACTAAGCCCTTAACAACAAACAACACTAACACCCGAACAACAACACCACTAAACCCCAACAAGAAACAACCCTAAGCCCCTAACAACAAACAACACTAACCCCCTAACAAGAAACAACCCTAAACCCCTAACAACAAACAACACTAAACCCCTAACAACAAACAACACTAACACCCTAACAACAACCAACCCTAACCCCCTAAGAAAAAACAACACTAACGCCCTAAGAACAAACAACACTAGCCCACAGCAACGAACAATACTAACCCCCTAACAACACAAAACCTAACCTCTTATCAACAAACAACCCTAACCCACTAACAACAAACAACCCTAACACCCTAACAACAAACAACACTAACCCCCTAACAACAAACAACCCTAAACCCCTAACATCAAAGAACACTAACACCCTAACAACAAACAACCCTAGCCCCCTAACAACAAACACTAACCCCCAAACAACAAACAACCCGAACCCCTAAAAACCAAAAACACTAACCCAATAACAACAAACAACCCTAACCCCCTAACAACAAACAACCCTAAACCCCTAACATCAAACAACCCTAAACCCCTAACATCAAACAACACTAACCCCCTAACAACACAAAACACTAACACCCTAACAACAAACAACACTATCACCCTAACAACAAAAACCACTAAACCCCAACAAGAAACAACCCTAAACCCCTAACAACAAACACTAACCCCCTAACAACAAACAACACTAAACCCCTAACAAGAAACTAACCTAACCCCGTAACAACAAACAAAACTAACCCCGTAACAACAAACAAACCTAACCCCCAAACAACAACCAACCCTAACCCCCTAACAACAAACAATCCTAACCCCCGAACAACCAACAACACTAACCCCCTAACCACAATAAAGACTAACACCCGAACAACAAAAACCACTAAACCCCAACAAGAAACAAACCTAAACCCCTAACAACAAACAACACTAACCCCTAACAACAAACAACCCTAACCAAACAACAAACAAACCTAACCCACTAACAACAAACAACACTAACACCCTAACAACAAACAACCCTAACCCCCTAACAACAAACAACACTAACACCCTAACAACAAACAACCCTAACCCCCTAACAACAAACAACACTAACCCCCTAACAACAAACAACCCTAAACCCCTAACATCAAAGAACACTAACACCCTAACAAAACAAAACACTAACACCCTAACAACAAACACTAACCCCCAAACAACAAACAACCCTAAACCCTAAAAACCAAAAACACTAAACCACTAACAACAAACAACCCTAACCCACTAACATCAAACAACACTAACCCCCTAACAACACAAAACACTAACACCCTAACAACAAACAACACTAACACCCTAACAACAAAAACCACTAAACCCCAACAAGAACCAACCCTAAACCCCTAACAACAAACAACACTAACCCCCTAACAACAAACAACCCTAACCAAACAACAAACTAACCTAACCCACTAACAAGAAACAACACTAACACCCGAACAACAAACAACCCTAACCCCCTAACAACAAACAACACTAACACCCTAACAACAAACAACCCTAAACCCCTAATATCAAAGAACAGAAACACCCTAACAACAAACAACTCTAACCCCCTAACAACAAACACTAACCCGGCAAACAACAAACAACCCTAACCCCTAAAAACCAAAACCACTAACCCACTAACAACAACCAACCCTAAACCACTAACAACAAAAAACCCTCACACCCTAACAACAAACAACACTAACCCACTAACAACAAACAGCCCTAACAACATAACAGCAAACAACACTAACCCCCTAACAACAAACAACCCTAAACCCCTAACATCAAACAACACTAACCCCCTAACAACACAAAACACTAACCCCCTAACAACAAAAACCGCTCAACCCCAACAAGAAACAACCCTAAAACCCTAACAACAAGCACTAACCCCCTAACAACAAACAACACTAAACCCCTAACAAGAAACTACCCTAACCCCGTAACAACAAACAACACTAACCCCGTAACAACAAACAACCCTAACCCCCAAACAACAAACAACCCTAACCCCGTAACAACAAACAATCCTAACCCCCGAACAACCAACAACACTAACCCCCTAACCACAATAAACACTAACACCCTAACAACAAAAACCACTAAACCCCAACAAGAAACAACCCTAAACCCCTAACAACAAACAACACTAACCCCCTAACAACAAACAACCCTAACCAAACAACAAACAAACCTAACCCACTAACAACAAACAACACTAACACGCGAACAACAAACAACCCTAACCCCCTAACAACAAACAACAGTAACACTCTAACAACAAAAACCACTAAACCCCAACAAGAAACAACCCTAAACCCCTAACAACAAACAACACTAACTCCCTAACAACAAACAACCCTAACCAAACAACAAACAAACCTAACCCACTAACAACAAACAACACTAACACCCGAACAACAAACAACCCTAACCCCCTAACAACAAACAACACAAACACCCTAACAACAAACAACCCTAACCCCCTAACAACAAAAAACACTGACCCCATAACAACAAACAACCCTAAACCCCTATCATCAAAGAACACTAACACCCTAACAACAAACAACCCTAACCCCCTAACAACAAACACTAACCCCCAAACAACAAACAACCCTAAAACCTGAAAACCAAAAACACTAACCCACTAACAACAAACAACACTAACCCCCTAAAAACAAACAATCCTAACCCCCTAACAACAAACAACACTCACTCCTAAAAAACAAACAACCCTAAAACCCTAAAAGCAAACAAAACTGAACCCCTAAAAACAAACAACACTAAGCCCTTAACAACAAACAACACTAACACCCGAACAACAAACACCACTAAACCCCAACAAGAAACAACCCTAAGCCCCTAACAACAAACAACACTAACCCCCTAACAAGAAACAACCCTAAACCCCTAACAACAAACAACACTAACCCCCTAACAACAAACAACACTAACACCCTAACAACAACCAACCCTAACCCCCTAAGAACAAACAACACTAACGCCCTAAGAACAAACAACACTAACCCCCAGCAACGAACAATACTGACCCCCTAACAACACAAAACCTAACCTCTTATCAACAAACAACCCTAACCCACTAACAACAAACAACCCTAACACCCTAACAACAAAAAACACTAACCCCCAACAACAAACAACCCTAAACCCCTAACATCAAAGAACACTAACACCCTAACAACAAACAACCCTAGCCCCCTAACAACAAACACTAACCCCCAAACAACAAACAACCCTAACCCGTAAAAACCAAAAACACTAAACCACTAACAACAAACAACCCTAACCCACTAACAACAAACAACACTAACCTCCTAACAACAAACAACCCTAAACCCCTAACATCAAACAACACTAACCCCCTAACAACACAAAACACTAACACCCTAACAACAAACAACACTAACACCCTAACAACAAAAACCACTAAACCCCAACAAGAAACAACCCTAAACCCCTAACAAAAAACACTAACCCCCTAACAACAAACAACACTAAACCCCTAACAAGAAACTACCCTAACCCCGTAACAACAAACAACCCTAACCCCGTAACAACAAACAACCCTATCCCCCAAACAACAAACAACCCTAACCCCTAACAACAAACAATCCTAACCCCCAAACAACCAACAACACTAACCCCCTAACCACAATAAACACTAACACCCTAACAACAAAAACCACTAAACCCCAACAAGAAACAACCCTAAACCCCTAACAACAAACAACACTAACCCCCTAACAACAAACAACCCTAACCAAACAACAAACAAACCTAACCCACTAACAACAAACAACACTAACACGCGAACAACAAACAACCCTAACCCCCTAACAACAAACAACAGTAACACCCTAACAACAAAAACCACTAAACCCCAACAAGAAACAACCCTAAACCCCTAACAACAAACAACACTAACCCCCTAACAACAAACAACCCTAACCAAACAACAAACAAACCTAACCCACTAACAACAAACAACACTAACACCCGAACAACAAACAACCCTAACCCCCTAACAACAAACAACACAAACACCCTAACAACAAACAACCCTAACCCCCTAACAACAAAAAACACTAACCCCATAACAACAAACAACCCTAAACCCCTATCATCAAAGAACACTAACACCCTAACAACAAACAACCCTAACCCCCTAACAACAAACACTAACCCCCAAACAACAAACAACCCTAAAACCTGAAAACCAAAAACACTAACCCACTAACAACAAACAACACTAACCCCCTAAAAACAAACAATCCTAACCCCCTAACAACAAACAACACTCACTCCTAAAAAACAAACAACCCTAAAACCCTAAAAGCAAACAACACTGAACCCCTAAAAACAAACAACACTAAGCCCTTAACAACAAACAACACTAACACCCGAACAACAAACACCACTAAACCCCAACAAGAAACAACCCTAAGCCCCTAACAACAAACAACACTAACCCCCTAACAAGAAACAACCCTAAACCCCTAACAACAAACAACACTAACCCCCTAACAACAAACAACACTAACACCCTAACAACAACCAACCCTAACCCCCTAAGAACAAACAACACTAACGCCCTAAGAACAAACAACACTAACCCCCAGCAACGAACAATACTGACCCCCTAACAACACAAAACCTAACCTCTTATCAACAAACAACCCTAACCCACTAACAACAAACAACCCTAACACCCTAACAACAAAAAACACTAACCCCCAACAACAAACAACCCTAAACCCCTAACATCAAAGAACACTAACACCCTAACAACAAACAACCCTAGCCCCCTAACAACAAACACTAACCCCCAAACAACAAACAACCCTAACCCGTAAAAACCAAAAACACTAAACCACTAACAACAAACAACCCTAACCCACTAACAACAAACAACACTAACCTCCTAACAACAAACAACCCTAAACCCCTAACATCAAACAACACTAACCCCCTAACAACACAAAACACTAACACCCTAACAACAAACAACACTAACACCCTAACAACAAAAACCACTAAACCCCAACAAGAAACAACCCTAAACCCCTAACAAAAAACACTAACCCCCTAACAACAAACAACACTAAACCCCTAACAAGAAACTACCCTAACCCCGTAACAACAAACAACCCTAACCCCGTAACAACAAACAACCCTAACCCCCAAACAACAAACAACCCTAACCCCCTAACAACAAACAATCCTAACCCCCAAACAACCAACAACACTAACCCCCTAACCACAGTAAACACTAACACCCTAACAACTAAAACCACTAAACCCCAACAAGAAACAACCCTAAACCCCTAACAACAAACAACACTAACCCCCTAACAACAAACAACCCTAACCAAACAACAAAAAACCCTAACCCACTAACATCAAACAACACTAACACCCTAACAACAAACAACCCTAACCCCCTAACAAAAAACAACAGTAACACCCTAACAACAAAAACCACTAAACCCCAACAAGAAACAACCCTAAACCCCTAACAACAAACAACACTAACCCCCTAACAACAAAAAACCCTAACCAAGCAAGAAACAAACCTAACCCACTAACAAACAACACTAACACGCGAACAACAAACAACCCTAACCCCCCAACAGCAAACAACAGTAACACCCTAACAACAAAAACCAGTAAACCCCAACAAGAAACAACCCTAACCCCTAAAAACTAACAACACTAACCCCCTAACAACAAACAACCCTAACCAAACAAGAAACAAACCTAACCCACTAACAACAAACAACACTAACACCCTAACAACAAACAACCCTAAACCCCTAACATCAAAGAACACAAACACCCTAACAACAAACAACTCTAACCCGCTAACAACAAACACTAACCCGCCAAACAACAAACAACCCTAACCCCTAAAAACCAAAACCACTAACCCACTAACAACAACCCTAACCCACTAACAACAAACAGCCCTAACAACCTAACAACAAACAACACTAACCCCCTAACAACAAACAACCCTAAACCCCTAACATCAAACAACACTAACCCCCTAACAACACAAAACACTAACACCCTAACAACAAAAACCGCTCAACCCCAACAAGAAACAACCCTAAAACCCTAACAACAAGCACTAACCCCCTAACAACAAACAACAATAAACCCCTAACAAGAAACTACACTAACCCCGTAACAACAAACAACACTAACCCCGTAACAACAAACAACCCTAACCCCCAAACAACAAACAACCCTAACCCCGTAACAACAAACAATCCTAACCCCCGAACAACCAACAACACTAACCCCCTAACCACAATAAACACAAACACCCTAACAACAAAAAGCACTAAACCCCAACAAGAAACAACCCTAAACCCCTAAGAACAAACAACACTAACCCCCTAAAACAAACAATCCTAACCAAAGAACAAACAAACCTAACCCACTAACAACAAACAACACTAACACGCGAACAACAAACAACACTAACCCCCTAACAACAAACAACAGTAACACCCTAACAACAAAAACCACTAAACCCCAACAAGAAACAACCCTAAACCCCTAACAACAAACAACACTAACCCCCTAAAAACAAACAACCCTAAACAAACAACAAACAAACCTAACCCACTAACAACAAACAACACTAACACCCGAACAACAAACAACCCTAACCCCCTAACAACAAACAACACTAACACCCTAACAACAAACAACCCTAACCCCCTAACAACAAACAACACTAACCCCATAACAACAAACAACCCTAAACCCCTATCATCAAAGAACACTAACACCCTAACAACAAACAACCCTAACCCCCTAACAACAAACACTAACCCCCAAACAACAAACAACCCTAAAACCTGAAAACCAAAAACACTAACCCACTAACAACAAACAATTCTAACCCCCTAAAAACAAACAATCCTAACCCCCTAACAACAAACAACACTCACCCCTAAAAAACAAACAACCCTAAAACCCTAAAAGCAAACAACACTGAACCCCTAAAAACAAACAACACTAAGCCCTTAACAACAAACAACACTAACACCCGAACAACAACACCACTAAACCCCAACAAGAAACAACCCTAAGCCCCTAACAACAAACAACACTAACCCCCTAACAAGAAACAACCCTAAACCCCTAACAACAAACAACACTAACCCCCTAACAAGAAACAACCCTAAACCCCTAACAACAAACAACACTAACCCCCTAACAAGAAACAACCCTAAGCCCCTAACAACAAACAACACTAACCCCCTAACAAGAAACAACCCTAAACCCCTAACAACAAACAACACTAACCCCCTAACAACAAACAACACTAACACCCTAACAACAACCAACCCTAACCCCCTAAGAACAAACAACACTAACGCCCTAAGAACAAACAACACTAACCCCCAGCAACGAACAATACTGACCCCCTAACAACACAAAACCTAACCTCTTATCAACAAACAACCCTAACCCACTAACAACAAACAACCCTAACACCCTAACAACAAAAAACACTAACCCCCAACAACAAACAACCCTAAACCCCTAACATCAAAGAACACTAACACCCTAACAACAAACAACCCTAGCCCCCTAACAACAAACACTAACCCCCAAACAACAAACAACCCTAACCCGTAAAAACCAAAAACACTAAACCACTAACAACAAACAACCCTAACCCACTAACAACAAACAACACTAACCTCCTAACAACAAACAACCCTAAACCCCTAACATCAAACAACACTAACCCCCTAACAACACAAAACACTAACACCCTAACAACAAACAACACTAACACCCTAACAACAAAAACCACTAAACCCCAACAAGAAACAACCCTAAACCCCTAACAAAAAACACTAACCCCCTAACAACAAACAACACTAAACCCCTAACAAGAAACTACCCTAACCCCGTAACAACAAACAACCCTAACCCCGTAACAACAAACAACCCTATCCCCCAAACAACAAACAACCCTAACCCCTAACAACAAACAATCCTAACCCCCAAACAACCAACAACACTAACCCCCTAACCACAATAAACACTAACACCCTAACAACAAAAACCACTAAACCCCAACAAGAAACAACCCTAAACCCCTAACAACAAACAACACTAACCCCCTAACAACAAACAACCCTAACCAAACAACAAACAAACCTAACCCACTAACAACAAACAACACTAACACGCGAACAACAAACAACCCTAACCCCCTAACAACAAACAACAGTAACACCCTAACAACAAAAACCACTAAACCCCAACAAGAAACAACCCTAAACCCCTAACAACAAACAACACTAACCCCCTAACAACAAACAACCCTAACCAAACAACAAACAAACCTAACCCACTAACAACAAACAACACTAACACCCGAACAACAAACAACCCTAACCCCCTAACAACAAACAACACAAACACCCTAACAACAAACAACCCTAACCCCCTAACAACAAAAAACACTAACCCCATAACAACAAACAACCCTAAACCCCTATCATCAAAGAACACTAACACCCTAACAACAAACAACCCTAACCCCCTAACAACAAACACTAACCCCCAAACAACAAACAACCCTAAAACCTGAAAACCAAAAACACTAACCCACTAACAACAAACAACACTAACCCCCTAAAAACAAACAATCCTAACCCCCTAACAACAAACAACACTCACTCCTAAAAAACAAACAACCCTAAAACCCTAAAAGCAAACAACACTGAACCCCTAAAAACAAACAACACTAAGCCCTTAACAACAAACAACACTAACACCCGAACAACAAACACCACTAAACCCCAACAAGAAACAACCCTAAGCCCCTAACAACAAACAACACTAACCCCCTAACAAGAAACAACCCTAAACCCCTAACAACAAACAACACTAACCCCCTAACAACAAACAACACTAACACCCTAACAACAACCAACCCTAACCCCCTAAGAACAAACAACACTAACGCCCTAAGAACAAACAACACTAACCCCCAGCAACGAACAATACTGACCCCCTAACAACACAAAACCTAACCTCTTATCAACAAACAACCCTAACCCACTAACAACAAACAACCCTAACACCCTAACAACAAAAAACACTAACCCCCAACAACAAACAACCCTAAACCCCTAACATCAAAGAACACTAACACCCTAACAACAAACAACCCTAGCCCCCTAACAACAAACACTAACCCCCAAACAACAAACAACCCTAACCCGTAAAAACCAAAAACACTAAACCACTAACAACAAACAACCCTAACCCACTAACAACAAACAACACTAACCTCCTAACAACAAACAACCCTAAACCCCTAACATCAAACAACACTAACCCCCTAACAACACAAAACACTAACACCCTAACAACAAACAACACTAACACCCTAACAACAAAAACCACTAAACCCCAACAAGAAACAACCCTAAACCCCTAACAAAAAACACTAACCCCCTAACAACAAACAACACTAAACCCCTAACAAGAAACTACCCTAACCCCGTAACAACAAACAACCCTAACCCCGTAACAACAAACAACCCTAACCCCCAAACAACAAACAACCCTAACCCCCTAACAACAAACAATCCTA
The DNA here is from genome assembly GCF_024166365.1 of Elephas maximus indicus. NCBI lineage: Eukaryota > Metazoa > Chordata > Mammalia > Proboscidea > Elephantidae > Elephas > Elephas maximus. Next base: position 2,272,947 of record NW_026060236.1, read on the forward strand.
ACCCCCAAACAACCAACAACACTAACCCCCTAACCACAGTAAACACTAACACCCTAACAACTAAAACCACTAAACCCCAACAAGAAACAACCCTAAACCCCTAACAACAAACAACACTAACCCCCTAACAACAAACAACCCTAACCAAACAACAAAAAACCCTAACCCACTAACATCAAACAACACTAACACCCTAACAACAAACAACCCTAACCCCCTAACAAAAAACAACAGTAACACCCTAACAACAAAAACCACTAAACCCCAACAAGAAACAACCCTAAACCCCTAACAACAAACAACACTAACCCCCTAACAACAAAAAACCCTAACCAAGCAAGAAACAAACCTAACCCACTAACAAACAACACTAACACGCGAACAACAAACAACCCTAACCCCCCAACAGCAAACAACAGTAACACCCTAACAACAAAAACCAGTAAACCCCAACAAGAAACAACCCTAACCCCTAAAAACTAACAACACTAACCCCCTAACAACAAACAACCCTAACCAAACAAGAAACAAACCTAACCCACTAACAACAAACAACACTAACACCCTAACAACAAACAACCCTAAACCCCTAACATCAAAGAACACAAACACCCTAACAACAAACAACTCTAACCCGCTAACAACAAACACTAACCCGCCAAACAACAAACAACCCTAACCCCTAAAAACCAAAACCACTAACCCACTAACAACAACCCTAACCCACTAACAACAAACAGCCCTAACAACCTAACAACAAACAACACTAACCCCCTAACAACAAACAACCCTAAACCCCTAACATCAAACAACACTAACCCCCTAACAACACAAAACACTAACACCCTAACAACAAAAACCGCTCAACCCCAACAAGAAACAACCCTAAAACCCTAACAACAAGCACTAACCCCCTAACAACAAACAACAATAAACCCCTAACAAGAAACTACACTAACCCCGTAACAACAAACAACACTAACCCCGTAACAACAAACAACCCTAACCCCCAAACAACAAACAACCCTAACCCCGTAACAACAAACAATCCTAACCCCCGAACAACCAACAACACTAACCCCCTAACCACAATAAACACAAACACCCTAACAACAAAAAGCACTAAACCCCAACAAGAAACAACCCTAAACCCCTAAGAACAAACAACACTAACCCCCTAAAACAAACAATCCTAACCAAAGAACAAACAAACCTAACCCACTAACAACAAACAACACTAACACGCGAACAACAAACAACACTAACCCCCTAACAACAAACAACAGTAACACCCTAACAACAAAAACCACTAAACCCCAACAAGAAACAACCCTAAACCCCTAACAACAAACAACACTAACCCCCTAAAAACAAACAACCCTAACCAAACAACAAACAAACCTAACCCACTAACAACAAACAACACTAACACCCGAACAACAAACAACCCTAACCCCCTAACAACAAACAACACTAACACCCTAACAACAAACAACCCTAACCCCCTAACAACAAACAACACTAACCCCATAACAACAAACAACCCTAAACCCCTATCATCAAAGAACACTAACACCCTAACAACAAACAACCCTAACCCCCTAACAACAAACACTAACCCCCAAACAACAAACAACCCTAAAACCTGAAAACCAAAAACACTAACCCACTAACAACAAACAATTCTAACCCCCTAAAAACAAACAATCCTAACCCCCTAACAACAAACAACACTCACCCCTAAAAAACAAACAACCCTAAAACCCTAAAAGCAAACAACACTGAACCCCTAAAAACAAACAACACTAAGCCCTTAACAACAAACAACACTAACACCCGAACAACAACACCACTAAACCCCAACAAGAAACAACCCTAAGCCCCTAACAACAAACAACACTAACCCCCTAACAAGAAACAACCCTAAACCCCTAACAACAAACAACACTAACCCCCTAACAACAAACAACACTAACACCCTAACAACAACCAACCCTAACCCCCTCAGAACAAACAACACTAACGCCCTAAGAACAAACACCACTAACCCCCAGCAACGAACAATACTGACCCCCTAACAACACAAAACCTAACCTCTTATCAACAAACAACCCTAACCCACTAACAACAAACAACCCTAACACCCTAACAACAAACAACACTAACCCCCTAACAACAAATAACCCTAAACCCCTAACATCAAAGAACACTAACACTCTAACAACAAACAACCCTAGCCCCCTAACAACAAACACTAACCCCCAAACAACAAACAACCCTAACCCCTAAAAACCAAAAACACTAACCCACTAACAACAAACAACCCTAACCCACTAACAACAAACAACCCTAACCCCCTAACAACAAACAACCCTAAACCCCTAACATCAAACAACACTAACCCCCTAACAACAAACAACCCTAACCAAACAACAAACAAACCTAACCCACTAACAACAAACAACACTAACACCCTAACAACAAACAACCCTAACCCCTAACAACAAACAACACTAACACCCTAACAACAAACAACCCTAACCCCTAACAACAAACAACACTAACCCCCTAACAACAAACAAACCTAAACCCCTAACATCAAAGAACACTAACACCCTAACAACACAAAACACTAACACCCTAACAACAAACACTAACCCCCAAACAACAAACAACGCTAACCCGTAAAAACCAAAAACACTAAACCACTAACAACAAACAACCCTAACCCACTAACAACAAACAACACTAACCTCCTAACAACAAACAACCCTAAACCCCTAACATCAAACAACACTAACCCCCTAACAACACAAAACACTAACACCGTAACAACAAACAACACTAACACCCTAACAACAAAAATCACTAAACCCCAACAAGAAACAACCCTAAACCCCTAACAACAAACCCTAACCCCCTAACAACAAATAACACTAAACCCCTAACAAGAAACTACCCTAACCCCGTAACAACAAACAACACTAACCCCGTAACAACAAACAACACTAACCCCCAAACAACAAACAACCCTAACGCCCTAACAACAAACAATCCTAACCCCCGAACAACCAACAACACTAACCCCCTAACCACAGTAAACACTAACACCCTAACAACAAAAACCACTAAACCCCAACAAGAAACAACCCTAAACCCCTAACAACAAACAACACTAACCCCCTAACAACAAACAACGCTAACCAAACAACAAAAAACCCTAACCCACTAACATCAAACAACACTAACACCCTAACAACAAACAACCCTAACCCCCTAACAACAAACAACACTAACACCCTAACAAGAAACAACCCTAACCCCCTAACAACAAACAACCCTAACCCCCTAACAGCAAACAACACTAACCCCCTAACAAGAAAAAACACTAACCCCCTAAGAATAAACAACACTAACCCCCTAACAACAAACAACACTAACCCCCTAACACTAAACAATCCTAACCCCCGAACAACCAACAAAGCTAACCCCCTGACCACAATAAACACTAACAGCCGAACAACAAAAACCACTAAACCCCAACAAGAAACAAACCTAAACCCCTAACAACAAACAACACTAACCCCCTAACAACAAACAACCCTAACCAAACAAGAAACAAACCTAACCCACTAACAACAAACAACACTAACACCCTAACAACAAACAACCCTAACCCCCTAACAACAAACAACACTAACACCCTAACAACAAACAACCCTAACCCCCTAACAACAAACAACACTAACCCCCTAACAACAAACAACCCTAAACCCCTAACATCAAAGAACACTAACACCCTAACAACAAACAACTCTAACCCCCTAACAACAAACACTAACCCGCCAAACAACAAACAACCCTAACCCCTAAAAACCAAAACCACTAACCCACTAACAACAACCCTAACCCACTAACAACAAACAGCCCTAACAACATAACAACAAACAACACTAACCCCCTAACAACAAACAACCCTAAACCCCTAACAACAAACACTAACCCCCAACAACAAACAACACTAAACCCCTAACAAGAAACTAACCTAACCCCGTAACAACAAACAACACTAACCCCGTAGCAACAAACAACCCTAAACCCCAAACAACAAAAAACCCTAACCCCCTAAAAACAAACAATCCTAACGCCCGAACAACCAACAACACTAACCCCCTAACCACAATAAAGACTAACACCCGAACAACAAAAACCACTAAACCCCAACAAGAAACAACCCTAAACCCCTAACAACAAACAACACTAACCCCCTAGCAACAAACAACCCTAAACAAACAACAAACAAACCTAACCCACTAACAACAAACAACACTAACACCGTAACAACAAACAACCCTAACCCCTAACAACAAACAACACTAACACCCTAACAACAAACAACCCTAACCCCCTAACAACAAACAACAGTAACACCCAAACCAGAAACAACCCTAACCCCCTAACAACAAACAATCCTAAACCCCTAACATCAAAGAACACTAACACCCTAACAACAAACAACCCTAACCCCCTAACAACAAACACTAACCCCCAAACAACAAACAACCCTAACCCCTAAAAACCAAAAACCCTAACCCACTAACAACAAACAACACTAACCCTCTAACAACAAACAACCCTAAACCCCTAACATCAAACAACCCTAAACCCCTAACATCAAACAACACTAACCCCCTAACAACACAAAACACTAACACCCTAACAACAAACAACACTATCACCCTAACAACAAAAACCACTAAACCCCAACAAGAAACAACCCTAAACCCCTAACAACAAACACTAACCCCCTAACAACAAACAACACTAAACCCCTAACAAGAAACTAACCTAACCCCGTAACAACAAACAAAACTAACCCCGTAACAACAAACAACTCTAACCCCCAAACAACAAACAACCCTAACCCCCTAACAACAAACAATCCTAACCCCCAAACAACCAACAACACTAACCCCATAACCAGAATAAAGACTAACACCCGAACAACAAAAACCACTAAACCCCAACAAGAAACAAACCTAAAACCCTAACAACAAACAACACTAACCCCCTAACAACAAACAACCCTAACCAAACAACAAACAAACCTAACCCACTAACAACAAACAACACTAACACCCTAACAACAAACAACCCTAACCCCCTAACAACAAACAACACTAACCCCCTAACAACAAACAACCCTAAACCCCTAACATCAAAGAACACTAACACCCTAACAAAACAAAACACTAACACCCTAACAACAAACACTAACCCCCAAACAACAAACAACCCTAAACCCTAAAAACCAAAAACACTAAACCACTAACAACAAACAACCCTAACCCACTAACAACAAACAACACTAACCCCCTAACAACAAACAACCCTAAACCCCTAACATCAAACAACACTAACCCCCTAACAACACAAAACACTAACACCGTAACAACAAACAACACTAACACCCTAACAACAAAAACCACTAAACCCCAACAAGAAACAAAACTAAACCCCTAACAACAAACAACACTAACCCCCTAACAACAAACAACCCTAACCAAACAACAAACTAACCTAACCCACTAACAACAAACAACACTAACACGCGAACAACAAACAACCCTAACCCCCCAACAGCAAACAACAGTAACACCCTAACAACAAAAACAAGTAAACCTCAACAAGTAACAACCCTAAACCCCTAACAACAAACAACACTAACCCCCTAACAACAAACAACCCTAACAAACAAGAAACAAACCTAACCCACTAACAAGAAACAACACTAACACCCGAACAACAAACAACCCTAACCCCCTAACATCAAACAACACTAACACCCTAACAACAAACAACCCTAAACCCCTAACAACAAACACTAACCCCCTAACAACAAATAACACTAAACCCCTAACAAGAAACTACCCTAACCCCGTAACAACAAACAACACTAACCCCGTAACAACAAACAACACTAACCCCCAAACAACAAACAACCCTAACGCCCTAACAACAAACAATCCTAACCCCCGAACAACCAACAACACTAACCCCCTAACCACAGTAAACACTAACACCCTAACAACAAAAACCACTAAACCCCAACAAGAAACAACCCTAAACCCCTAACAACAAACAACACTAACCCCCTAACAACAAACAACCCTAACCAAACAACAAAAAACCCTAACCCACTAACATCAAACAACACTAACACCCTAACAACAAACAACCCTAACCCCCTAACAACAAACAACACTAACACCCTAACAAGAAACAACCCTAACCCCCTAACAACAAACAACCCTAACCCCCTAACAGCAAACAACACTAACCCCCTAACAAGAAAAAACACTAACCCCCTAACACTAAACAATCCTAACCCCCGAACAACCAACAAAGCTAACCCCCTGACCACAATAAACACTAACAGCCGAACAACAAAAACCACTAAACCCCAACAAGAAACAAACCTAAACCCCTAACAACAAACAACACTAACCCCCTAACAACAAACAACCCTAACCAAACAAGAAACAAACCTAACCCACTAACAACAAACAACACTAACACCCTAACAACAAACAACCCTAACCCCCTAACAACAAACAACACTAACACCCTAACAACAAACAACCCTAACCCCCTAACAACAAACAACACTAACCCCCTAACAACAAACAACCCTAAACCCCTAACATCAAAGAACACTAACACCCTAACAACAAACAACTCTAACCCCCTAACAACAAACACTAACCCGCCAAACAACAAACAACCCTAACCCCTAAAAACCAAAACCACTAACCCACTAACAACAACCCTAACCCACTAACAACAAACAGCCCTAACAACATAACAACAAACAACACTAACCCCCTAACAACAAACAACCCTAAACCCCTAACAACAAACACTAACCCCCAACAACAAACAACACTAAACCCCTAACAAGAAACTAACCTAACCCCGTAACAACAAACAACACTAACCCCGTAGCAACAAACAACCCTAAACCCCAAACAACAAAAAACCCTAACCCCCTAAAAACAAACAATCCTAACGCCCGAACAACCAACAACACTAACCCCCTAACCACAATAAAGACTAACACCCGAACAACAAAAACCACTAAACCCCAACAAGAAACAACCCTAAACCCCTAACAACAAACAACACTAACCCCCTAGCAACAAACAACCCTAAACAAACAACAAACAAACCTAACCCACTAACAACAAACAACACTAACACCGTAACAACAAACAACCCTAACCCCTAACAACAAACAACACTAACACCCTAACAACAAACAACCCTAACCCCCTAACAACAAACAACAGTAACACCCAAACCAGAAACAACCCTAACCCCCTAACAACAAACAATCCTAAACCCCTAACATCAAAGAACACTAACACCCTAACAACAAACAACCCTAACCCCCTAACAACAAACACTAACCCCCAAACAACAAACAACCCTAACCCCTAAAAACCAAAAACCCTAACCCACTAACAACAAACAACACTAACCCTCTAACAACAAACAACCCTAAACCCCTAACATCAAACAACCCTAAACCCCTAACATCAAACAACACTAACCCCCTAACAACACAAAACACTAACACCCTAACAACAAACAACACTATCACCCTAACAACAAAAACCACTAAACCCCAACAAGAAACAACCCTAAACCCCTAACAACAAACACTAACCCCCTAACAACAAACAACACTAAACCCCTAACAAGAAACTAACCTAACCCCGTAACAACAAACAACACTAACCCCGTAGCAACAAACAACCCTAAACCCCAAACAACAAAAAACCCTAACCCCCTAAAAACAAACAATCCTAACGCCCGAACAACCAACAACACTAACCCCCTAACCACAATAAAGACTAACACCCGAACAACAAAAACCACTAAACCCCAACAAGAAACAACCCTAAACCCCTAACAACAAACAACACTAACCCCCTAACAACAAACAACCCTAAACAAACAACAAACAAACCTAACCCACTAACAACAAACAACACTAACACCGTAACAACAAACAACCCTAACCCCTAACAACAAACAACACTAACACCCTAACAACAAACAACCCTAACCCCCTAACAACAAACAACAGTAACACCCAAACCAGAAACAACCCTAACCCCCTAACAACAAACAATCCTAAACCCCTAACATCAAAGAACACTAACACCCTAACAACAAACAACCCTAACCCCCTAACAACAAACACTAACCCCCAAACAACAAACAACCCTAACCCCTAAAAACCAAAAACCCTAACCCACTAACAACAAACAACACTAACCCTCTAACAACAAACAACCCTAAACCCCTAACATCAAACAACCCTAAACCCCTAACATCAAACAACACTAACCCCCTAACAGCACAAAACACTAACACCCTAACAACAAACAACACTATCACCCTAACAACAAAAACCACTAAACCCCAACAAGAAACAACCCTAAACCCCTAACAACAAACACTAACCCCCTAACAACAAACAACACTAAACCCCTAACAAGAAACTAACCTAACCCCGTAACAACAAACAAAACTAACCCCGTAACAACAAACAACTCTAACCCCCAAACAACAAACAACCCTAACCCCCTAACAACAAACAATCCTAACCCCCAAACAACCAACAACACTAACCCCATAACCAGAATAAAGACTAACACCCGAACAACAAAAACCACTAAACCCCAACAAGAAACAAACCTAAAACCCTAACAACAAACAACACTAACCCCCTAACAACAAACAACCCTAACCAAACAACAAACAAACCTAACCCACTAACAACAAACAACACTAACACCCTAACAACAAACAACCCTAACCCCCTAACAACAAACAACACTAACCCCCTAACAACAAACAACCCTAAACCCCTAACATCAAAGAACACTAACACCCTAACAAAACAAAACACTAACACCCTAACAACAAACACTAACCCCCAAACAACAAACAACCCTAAACCCTAAAAACCAAAAACACTAAACCACTAACAACAAACAACCCTAACCCACTAACAACAAACAACACTAACCCCCTAACAACAAACAACCCTAAACCCCTAACATCAAACAACACTAACCCCCTAACAACACAAAACACTAACACCGTAACAACAAACAACACTAACACCCTAACAACAAAAACCACTAAACCCCAACAAGAAACAAAACTAAACCCCTAACAACAAACAACACTAACCCCCTAACAACAAACAACCCTAACCAAACAACAAACTAACCTAACCCACTAACAACAAACAACACTAACACGCGAACAACAAACAACCCTAACCCCCCAACAGCAAACAACAGTAACACCCTAACAACAAAAACAAGTAAACCTCAACAAGTAACAACCCTAAACCCCTAACAACAAACAACACTAACCCCCTAACAACAAACAACCCTAACAAACAAGAAACAAACCTAACCCACTAACAAGAAACAACACTAACACCCGAACAACAAACAACCCTAACCCCCTAACATCAAACAACACTAACACCCTAACAACAAACAACCCTAAACCCCTAACATCAAAGAACAGAAACACCCTAACAACAAACAACTCTAACCCCCTAACAACAAACACTAACCCGCCAAACAACAAACAACCCTAACCCCTAAAAACCAAAACCACTAACCCACTAACAACAACCCTAACCCACTAACAACAAACAGCCCTAACAACCTAACAGCAAACAACACTAACCCCCTAACAACAAACAACCCTAAACCCCTAACATCAAACAACACTAACCCCCTAACAACACAAAACACTAACACCCTAACAACAAAAACCGCTGAACCCCAACAAGAAACAACCCTAAAACCCTAACAACAAGCACTAACCCCCTAACAACAAACAACACTAAACCCCTAACAAGAAACTTCCCTAACCCCGTAACAACAAACAACCCTAACCCCCAAAAAACAAACAACCCTAACCCCGTAACAGCAAACAATCCTAACCCCCGAAAAACCAACAACACTAACCCCCTAACCACAATAAACACTAACACCCTAACAACAAAAACCACTAAACCCCAACAAGAAACAACCCTAAACCCCTAACAACAAACAACACTAACCCCCTAACAACAAACAACCCTAACCAAACAACAAACAAACCTAACGCACTAACAACAAACAACACTAACACGCGAACAACAAACAACCCTAACCCCCTAACAACAAACAACAGTAACACCCTAACAACAAAAACCACTAAACCCCAACAAGAAACAACCCTAAACCGCTAACAACAAACAACACTAACCCCCTAACAACAAACAACCCTAACCAAACAACAAACAAACCTAACGCACTAACAACAAACAACACTAACACCCGAACAACAAACAACCCTAACCCCCTAACAACAAACAACACAAACACCCTAACAAAAAACAACCCTAACCCCCTAACAACAAAAAACACTAACCCCATAACAACAAACAACCCTAAACCCCTATCATCAAAGAACAGTAACACCCTAACAACAAACAACCCTAACCCCCTAACAACAAACACTAACCCCCAAACAACAAACAACCCTAAAACCTGAAAACCAAAAACACTAACCCACTAACAACAAACAACACTAACCCCCTAAAAACAAACAATCCTAACCCCCGAAGAACAAACAACACTCACCCCTAAAAAACAAACAACCCTAAAACCCTAAAAGCAAACAACACTGAACCCCTGAAAACAAACAACACTAAGCCCTTAACAACAAAGAACACTAACACCCGAACAACAAACACCACTAAACCCCAACAAGAAACAACCCTAAGCCCCTAACAACAAACAACACTAACCCCCTAACAACAAAAAACACTAACACCCTAACAACAACCAACCCTAACCCCCTAAGAACAAACAACACTAACGCCCTAAGAACAAACAACACTAACCCCGAGCAACGAACAATACTGACCCCCTAACAACACAAAACCTAACCTCTTATCAACAAACAACCCTAACCCACTAACAACAATCAACACTAACACCCTAACAACAAACAACACTAACCCCATAACAACAAACAACCCTAAACCCCTAACATCAAAGAACACTAACACCCTAACAACAAACAACCCTAACCCCGTAACAACAAACACTAACCCCCAAACAACAAACAACCCTAAAACCTGAAAACCAAAAACACTAACCCACTAACAACAAACAACACTAACCACCTAAAAACAAACAATCCTAACCCCCTAACAACAAACAACACTCACACCAAAAAATAAACAACCCTAAAACCCTAAAAGCAAACAACACTGAACCCCTAAAAACAAACAACACTAAGCCCCTAACAACAAACAACACTAACACCCGAACAAAACACCACTAAACCCCAAGAAACAACCCTATGCCCCTAACAACAAACAACACTAACCCCCTAACAAGAAACAACCCTAAACCCCTAACAACAAACAACACTAATCCCCTAACAACAAACAACACTAACACCCTAGCAACAACCAACCCTAACCCCCTAAGAACAAACAACACAAACGCCCTAAGAACAAACAACACTAACCCCCAGCAACGAACAATACTAACCCCCTAACAACAGAAAACCTAACCTCTTATCAACAAACAACCCTAACCCACTAACAGCAAACAACCCTAACACCCTAACAACAAACAACACTAACCCCCTAACAACAAACAACCCTAAACCCCTAACATCAAAGAACACTAACAACCTAACAACAAACAACACTAACCCCCTAACAACAAACAACCCTAAACCCCTAACAACAAACAACAGTAACCCCCTAACAACAAACAACCCTAAACCCCTAACATCAAAGAACACTAACACCCTAACAACAAACAACCCTAACCCCCTAACAACAAACCCTAACCCCCAAACAACAAACAACCCTAACCCATAAAAACCAAAAATGCTAAACCACTAACAACAAACAACCCTAACCCACTAACAACAAACACCCTAACACCCTCACAACAAACAACACTAACCCCCTAACAACACAAAACACTAACACCCTAACAACAAACAACACTAACACCCTAACAACAAAAACCACTAAACCCCAACAAGAAACAACCCGAAACCCCTAACAACAAACAACACTAACCCCCTAACAACAAACAACACTAACCCCCTCACAACAACCAACCCTAACCCCCTAAGAACAAACAACACTAACGCCCTAAGAACAAACAACACTAAACCCCAGCAACGAGCAATACTAACCCCCTAACAACACAAAACCTAACCTCTTATCAAGAAACAACCCTAACCCACTAACAACAAACAACCCTAACACCCTAACAACAAACAACACTAACCCCCTAACAACAAACAACCCTAAACCCCTAACATCAAAGAACACTAACACCCTAACAACAAACAACCCTAACCCCTGAAAACCAAAAACACTAACCCACTAACAACAATCAACCCTAACCCACTAACAACAAACAACCCTAACCCCCTAACAACAAACAACCCTAAACCCCTAACATCAAACAACACTAAACCCCTAACAACACAAAACACTAACACCCTAACAACAAACACCACTAACACCCTAACAACAAAAACCACTAAACCCCAACAAGAAACAACCCTAAACCCCTAACAACAAACACTAACCCCCTAACAACAAACAACACTAAACCCCTAACAAGAAACTAACCTAACCCCGTAACAACAAACAACACTAACCCCGTAACAACAAACAACACTAACCCCCAAACAACAAACAACCCTAAACCCCTAACAACAAACAATCCTAACCCCCGAACAACCAACAACACTAACTCCCTAACCACAATAAAGACTAACACCCTAACAACAAAAACCACTAAACCCCAACAAGAAACAACCCTAAACCCCTAACAGCAAACACTAACCCCCTAACAAAAAACAACACTAAACCCCTAACAAGAAATTACCCTAACCCCTTAACAACAAACACCACTAACCCCGTAACAACAAACAACCCTAACCCCGTAACAACAAACAACCCTAACCAAACAACAAACAAACCTAACCCACTAACAACAAACAACACTAACACCCTAACAACAAACAACCCTAACCCCTAACAACAAACAACACTAACACCCTAACAACAAACAACCCTAACCCCCTAACAACAAACAACACTAACGCCCTAACAACAAACAACCCTAAATCCCTAACATCAAAGAACACTAACCCCCTAACAACACAAAACACTAACACCCTAACAACAAACCCTAACCCCCGAACAACAATCTACCCTAACTCCTAAAAACCAAAAACACTAAACCACTAACAACAAACAACCCTAACCCACTAACAACAAACAACCCTAACACCCTAACAACAAACAACACTAACCCCCTAACAACACAAAACACTAACACCCTAACAACAAACAACACTAACACCCTAACAACAAAAACCACTAAACTCCAACAAGAAACAACCCTAAACCCCTAACAACAAACACTAACCCCCTAACAACAAGCAACACTAAACCCCTAACAAGAAACTACCCTAACCCCGTAACAACAAACAACACTAACCAGGTAAGAACAAACAACCCTAACCCCCAAACAACAAACAACCCTAAACCCCTAACATCAAAGAACACTAACACCGTAACTACAAACAACCCTAACCCCCTAACAACAAACACCAACCCCCAAGCAACAAACAACCCTAACCCCGAAAAACCAAAAACACTAACCCACTAACAACAAACAACCCTAACCCCCTAACAACAAACAACCCTAAACCCCAAACATGAAACAACACTAACCCCCTAACAACACAAAACACTAACACCCTAACAACAAACAACACTAACAGCCTAACAACAAAAACCACTAAACCCCAACAAGAAACAACCCGAAACCCCTAACAACAAACAACACTAACCCCCTAACAACAAACAACCCTAACCAAACAACAAACAAACCTAACCCGCTAACAACAAACAACACTAACACCCTAACAACAAACAACCCTAACCCCCTAACAACAAACAACACTAACCCCCTAACAACAAAAAACCCTAAACCCCTAACATCAAAGAACACTAACACCCTAACAACAAAGAACCCTAACCCCCTAACAACAAACACTAACCCCCAAACAACAAACAACCCTAACACCTGAAAACCAAAAACACTAACCCACTAACAACAAACAACCCTAACCCACTAACAACAAACACCCTAACACCCTCACAACAAACAACACTAACCCCCTAACAACAAACAACCCTAAACCACTAACAACAAACAACCCTAACACCCTAACAACAAACAACCCTAAACCCCTAACATCAAACAACACTAACCCCCTAACAACACAAAACACTAACACCCTAACAACAAACAACACTAACACCCTAACAACAAAAACCACTAAACCCCAACAAGAAACAACCCTAAACCCCTAACAACAAACACTAACCCCCTAACAACAAACAACACTAAACTCCTAACAAGAAACTAACCTAACCCCGTAACAACAAACACTAACCCCGTAACAACAAAGAACCCAAACCCCCAAACAACAAACAAGCCTAACACCTAAAAACCAAAAACACTAACCCACTAACAACAAACAACCCTAACCCACTAACAACAAACAACCCTAACCCCCTAACAACAAAGAACCCTAAACCCCTAACATCAAACAACACTAACCTCCTAACAACACAAAACACTAACACCCTAACAACAAACAGCACTAACCCCCGAACAACCAACAACACTAACCCCCTAACCACAATAAAGACTAACACCCTAACAACAAAAACCACTACACCCCAACAAGAAACAACCCTAAACGCCTAACAACAAACAACACTAACCCCCTAACAACAAACAACCCTAACCAAACAACAAACAAACCTAACCCACTAACAACAAACAACACTAACACCCTAACAACAAACAACCCTAACCCCTAACAAAAAACAACACTAACACCCTAACAACAAACAACCCTAACCCCCTAACAACAAACAATACTAACTCCCTAAAAACAAACAACCCTAAATCCCTAACATCAAAGAACACTAACCCCCTAACAACACAAAACACTAACACCCTAACAACAAACACTAACCCCCAAACAACAAACAACCCTAACCCCTAAAAACCAAAAACACTAAACCACTAACAACAAACAACCCTAGCCCACTAACAACAAACAACCCTAACACCCTAACAACAAACAACACTAACCCCCTAACAACAAACAACCCTAAACCCCTAACATCAAAGAACACTAACACCCTAACATCAAACAACCCTAGCCCCCTAACAACAAACACTAACCCCCAAACAACAAACAATCCTAACCCCTCAAAACCAAAAACACTAACCCACTAACAACAAACAACCCTAACCCACTAACAACAAACAACCCTAACCCCCTAACAACAAACAACCCTAAACCCCTAACATCAAACAACACTAACCCCCTAACAACACAAAACACTAACACCCTAACAACAAACAACACTAACACCCTAACAACAAAAACCACTAAACCCGAACAAGAAACAACCCTAAACCCCTAACAACAAACACTAACCCCCTAACAACAAACAACAATAAACCCCTAACAAGAAACTAACCTAACCCCGTAACAACAAACAACACTAACCCCGTAACAAGAAAGAACCCTAACCCCCAAACAACAAACAACCCTAACCCCCTAACAACAAACAATCCTAACCCCCGAACAACCAACAACACTAACCCCCTAACCACAATAAAGACTAACACCCTAACAACAAAAATCACTAAACCCCAACAAGAAACAACGCTAAACCCCTAACAACAAACAACACTAACCCCCTAACAACAAACAACCCTAACCAAACAACAAACAAACCTAACCATCTAACAACAAACAACACTAACACCCTAACAACAAACAACCCTAACCCCTAACAACAAACAACACTAACACCCTAACAAACAATCCTAACCCCCTAACAACAAACAACACTAACACCCTAACAACAAACAACCCTAAACCCCTAACATCAAAGAACACTAACCCACTAACAACAAACAACCCTAACCCACTAACAACAAACAACCCTAACAAACAAGAAACAAACCTAACCCACTAACAAGAAACAACACTAACACCCGAACAACAAACAACCCTAACCCCCTAACATCAAACAACACTAACACCCTAACAACAAACAACCCTAAACCCCTAACATCAAAGAACAGAAACACCCTAACAACAAACAACTCTAACCCCCTAACAACAAACACTAACCCGCCAAACAACAAACAACCCTAACCCCTAAAAACCAAAACCACTAACCCACTAACAACAACCCTAACCCACTAACAACAAACAGCCCTAACAACCTAACAGCAAACAACACTAACCCCCTAACAACAAACAACCCTAAACCCCTAACATCAAACAACACTAACCCCCTAACAACACAAAACACTAACACCCTAACAACAAAAACCGCTGAACCCCAACAAGAAACAACCCTAAAACCCTAACAACAAGCACTAACCCCCTAACAACAAACAACACTAAACCCCTAACAAGAAACTTCCCTAACCCCGTAACAACAAACAACCCTAACCCCCAAACAACAAACAACCCTAACCCCGTAACAGCAAACAATCCTAACCCCCGAAAAACCAACAACACTAACCCCCTAACCACAATAAACACTAACACCCTAACAACAAAAACCACTAAACCCCAACAAGAAACAACCCTAAACCCCTAACAACAAACAACACTAACCCCCTAACAACAAACAACCCTAACCAAACAACAAACAAACCTAACGCACTAACAACAAACAACACTAACACGCGAACAACAAACAACCCTAACCCCCTAACAACAAACAACAGTAACACCCTAACAACAAAAACCACTAAACCCCAACAAGAAACAACCCTAAACCGCTAACAACAAACAACACTAACCCCCTAACAACAAACAACCCTAACCAAACAACAAACAAACCTAACGCACTAACAACAAACAACACTAACACCCGAACAACAAACAACCCTAACCCCCTAACAACAAACAACACAAACACCCTAACAAAAAACAACCCTAACCCCCTAACAACAAAAAACACTAACCCCATAACAACAAACAACCCTAAACCCCTATCATCAAAGAACAGTAACACCCTAACAACAAACAACCCTAACCCCCTAACAACAAACACTAACCCCCAAACAACAAACAACCCTAAAACCTGAAAACCAAAAACACTAACCCACTAACAACAAACAACACTAACCCCCTAAAAACAAACAATCCTAACCCCCGAAGAACAAACAACACTCACCCCTAAAAAACAAACAACCCTAAAACCCTAAAAGCAAACAACACTGAACCCCTAAAAACAAACAACACTAAGCCCTTAACAACAAAGAACACTAACACCCGAACAACAAACACCACTAAACCCCAACAAGAAACAACCCTAAGCCCCTAACAACAAACAACACTAACCCCCTAACAACAAAAAACACTAACACCCTAACAACAACCAACCCTAACCCCCTAAGAACAAACAACACTAACGCCCTAAGAACAAACAACACTAACCCCGAGCAACGAACAATACTGACCCCCTAACAACACAAAACCTAACCTCTTATCAACAAACAACCCTAACCCACTAACAACAATCAACACTAACACCCTAACAACAAACAACACTAACCCCATAACAACAAACAACCCTAAACCCCTAACATCAAAGAACACTAACACCCTAACAACAAACAACCCTAACCCCGTAACAACAAACACTAACCCCCAAACAACAAACAACCCTAAAACCTGAAAACCAAAAACACTAACCCACTAACAACAAACAACACTAACCACCTAAAAACAAACAATCCTAACCCCCTAACAACAAACAACACTCACACCAAAAAATAAACAACCCTAAAACCCTAAAAGCAAACAACACTGAACCCCTAAAAACAAACAACACTAAGCCCCTAACAACAAACAACACTAACACCCGAACAAAACACCACTAAACCCCAAGAAACAACCCTATGCCCCTAACAACAAACAACACTAACCCCCTAACAAGAAACAACCCTAAACCCCTAACAACAAACAACACTAATCCCCTAACAACAAACAACACTAACACCCTAGCAACAACCAACCCTAACCCCCTAAGAACAAACAACACAAACGCCCTAAGAACAAACAACACTAACCCCCAGCAACGAACAATACTAACCCCCTAACAACAGAAAACCTAACCTCTTATCAACAAACAACCCTAACCCACTAACAGCAAACAACCCTAACACCCTAACAACAAACAACACTAACCCCCTAACAACAAACAACCCTAAACCCCTAACATCAAAGAACACTAACAACCTAACAACAAACAACACTAACCCCCTAACAACAAACAACCCTAAACCCCTAACAACAAACAACAGTAACCCCCTAACAACAAACAACCCTAAACCCCTAACATCAAAGAACACTAACACCCTAACAACAAACAACCCTAACCCCCTAACAACAAACCCTAACCCCCAAACAACAAACAACCCTAACCCATAAAAACCAAAAATGCTAAACCACTAACAACAAACAACCCTAACCCACTAACAACAAACACCCTAACACCCTCACAACAAACAACACTAACCCCCTAACAACACAAAACACTAACACCCTAACAACAAACAACACTAACACCCTAACAACAAAAACCACTAAACCCCAACAAGAAACAACCCGAAACCCCTAACAACAAACAACACTAACCCCCTAACAACAAACAACACTAACCCCCTCACAACAACCAACCCTAACCCCCTAAGAACAAACAACACTAACGCCCTAAGAACAAACAACACTAAACCCCAGCAACGAGCAATACTAACCCCCTAACAACACAAAACCTAACCTCTTATCAAGAAACAACCCTAACCCACTAACAACAAACAACCCTAACACCCTAACAACAAACAACACTAACCCCCTAACAACAAACAACCCTAAACCCCTAACATCAAAGAACACTAACACCCTAACAACAAACAACCCTAACCCCTGAAAACCAAAAACACTAACCCACTAACAACAATCAACCCTAACCCACTAACAACAAACAACCCTAACCCCCTAACAACAAACAACCCTAAACCCCTAACATCAAACAACACTAAACCCCTAACAACACAAAACACTAACACCCTAACAACAAACACCACTAACACCCTAACAACAAAAACCACTAAACCCCAACAAGAAACAACCCTAAACCCCTAACAACAAACACTAACCCCCTAACAACAAACAACACTAAACCCCTAACAAGAAACTAACCTAACCCCGTAACAACAAACAACACTAACCCCGTAACAACAAACAACACTAACCCCCAAACAACAAACAACCCTAAACCCCTAACAACAAACAATCCTAACCCCCGAACAACCAACAACACTAACTCCCTAACCACAATAAAGACTAACACCCTAACAACAAAAACCACTAAACCCCAACAAGAAACAACCCTAAACCCCTAACAGCAAACACTAACCCCCTAACAAAAAACAACACTAAACCCCTAACAAGAAATTACCCTAACCCCTTAACAACAAACACCACTAACCCCGTAACAACAAACAACCCTAACCCCGTAACAACAAACAACCCTAACCAAACAACAAACAAACCTAACCCACTAACAACAAACAACACTAACACCCTAACAACAAACAACCCTAACCCCTAACAACAAACAACACTAACACCCTAACAACAAACAACCCTAACCCCCTAACAACAAACAACACTAACGCCCTAACAACAAACAACCCTAAATCCCTAACATCAAAGAACACTAACCCCCTAACAACACAAAACACTAACACCCTAACAACAAACCCTAACCCCCGAACAACAATCTACCCTAACTCCTAAAAACCAAAAACACTAAACCACTAACAACAAACAACCCTAACCCACTAACAACAAACAACCCTAACACCCTAACAACAAACAACACTAACCCCCTAACAACACAAAACACTAACACCCTAACAACAAACAACACTAACACCCTAACAACAAAAACCACTAAACTCCAACAAGAAACAACCCTAAACCCCTAACAACAAACACTAACCCCCTAACAACAAGCAACACTAAACCCCTAACAAGAAACTACCCTAACCCCGTAACAACAAACAACACTAACCAGGTAAGAACAAACAACCCTAACCCCCAAACAACAAACAACCCTAAACCCCTAACATCAAAGAACACTAACACCGTAACTACAAACAACCCTAACCCCCTAACAACAAACACCAACCCCCAAGCAACAAACAACCCTAACCCCGAAAAACCAAAAACACTAACCCACTAACAACAAACAACCCTAACCCCCTAACAACAAACAACCCTAAACCCCAAACATGAAACAACACTAACCCCCTAACAACACAAAACACTAACACCCTAACAACAAACAACACTAACAGCCTAACAACAAAAACCACTAAACCCCAACAAGAAACAACCCGAAACCCCTAACAACAAACAACACTAACCCCCTAACAACAAACAACCCTAACCAAACAACAAACAAACCTAACCCGCTAACAACAAACAACACTAACACCCTAACAACAAACAACCCTAACCCCCTAACAACAAACAACACTAACCCCCTAACAACAAAAAACCCTAAACCCCTAACATCAAAGAACACTAACACCCTAACAACAAAGAACCCTAACCCCCTAACAACAAACACTAACCCCCAAACAACAAACAACCCTAACACCTGAAAACCAAAAACACTAACCCACTAACAACAAACAACCCTAACCCACTAACAACAAACACCCTAACACCCTCACAACAAACAACACTAACCCCCTAACAACAAACAACCCTAAACCACTAACAACAAACAACCCTAACACCCTAACAACAAACAACCCTAAACCCCTAACATCAAACAACACTAACCCCCTAACAACACAAAACACTAACACCCTAACAACAAACAACACTAACACCCTAACAACAAAAACCACTAAACCCCAACAAGAAACAACCCTAAACCCCTAACAACAAACACTAACCCCCTAACAACAAACAACACTAAACTCCTAACAAGAAACTAACCTAACCCCGTAACAACAAACACTAACCCCGTAACAACAAAGAACCCAAACCCCCAAACAACAAACAAGCCTAACACCTAAAAACCAAAAACACTAACCCACTAACAACAAACAACCCTAACCCACTAACAACAAACAACCCTAACCCCCTAACAACAAAGAACCCTAAACCCCTAACATCAAACAACACTAACCTCCTAACAACACAAAACACTAACACCCTAACAACAAACAGCACTAACCCCCGAACAACCAACAACACTAACCCCCTAACCACAATAAAGACTAACACCCTAACAACAAAAACCACTACACCCCAACAAGAAACAACCCTAAACGCCTAACAACAAACAACACTAACCCCCTAACAACAAACAACCCTAACCAAACAACAAACAAACCTAACCCACTAACAACAAACAACACTAACACCCTAACAACAAACAACCCTAACCCCTAACAAAAAACAACACTAACACCCTAACAACAAACAACCCTAACCCCCTAACAACAAACAATACTAACCCCCTAAAAACAAACAACCCTAAATCCCTAACATCAAAGAACACTAACCCCCTAACAACACAAAACACTAACACCCTAACAACAAACACTAACCCCCAAACAACAAACAACCCTAACCCCTAAAAACCAAAAACACTAAACCACTAACAACAAACAACCCTAGCCCACTAACAACAAACAACCCTAACACCCTAACAACAAACAACACTAACCCCCTAACAACAAACAACCCTAACCCCCGAACAACCAACAACACTAACCCCCTAACCACAGTATACACTAACACCCTAACAACAAAAACCACTAAACCCCAACAAGAAACTACCCTAAAACCCTAACAACAAACAACACTAAACCCCTAACAACAAACAACCCTAACCAAACAACAAACAAAGCTAACCCACTAACAACAAACAATACTAACACCCGAACAACAAACAACCCTAACCCCCTAACAACAAACAACACTAACACCCTAACAACAAACAACCCTAACCCCCTAACAACAAACAACACTAACCCCCAACAACAAACAACACTAAACCCCTAACATCAAAGAACACTAACACCCTAACAACAAACAACCCTAACCCCCTAACAACAAACACTAACCCCCAAACAACAAACAACCCTAAAACCCTAAAAGCAAACAACACTAAACCCCTAAACACAAACAACACTAAGCCCCTAACAACAAACAACACTAACCCCCTAACAACAAACAACCCTAAACCCCTAACATCAAAGAACACTAACACCCTAACAACAAACAACCCTAGCCCCCTAACAGCAAACACTAACCCCCAAACAACAAACAACCCTAACCCCTAAAAACCAAAAACACTAACCCACTAACAACAAACAACCCTAACCCACTAACAACAAACAACCCTAACCCCCTAACAACAAACAACCCTAAACCCCTAACATCAAACAACACTAACCCCCTAACAACACAAAACACTAACACCCTAACAACAAAAACCACTAAACCCGAACAAGAAACAACCCTAAACCCCTAACAACAAACACTAACCCCCTAACAACAAACAACAATAAACCCCTAACAAGAAACTAACCTAACCCCGTAACAACAAACAACACTAACCCCGTAACAAGAAAGAACCCTAACCCCCAAACAACAAACAACCCTAACCCCCTAACAACAAACAATCCTAACCCCCGAACAACCAACAACACTAACCCCCTAACCACAATAAAGACTAACACCCTAACAACAAAAACCACTAAACCCCAACAAGAAACAACGCTAAACACCTAACAACAAACAACACTAACCCCCTAACAACAAACAACCCTAACCAAACAACAAACAAACCTAACCCACTAACAACAAACAACACTAACACCCTAACAACAAACAACCCTAACCCCTAACAACAAACAACACTAACACCCTAACAAACAACGCTAACCCCTAACAACAAACAACACTAACACCCTAACAAACAACCCTAACCCCCTAACAAGAACAACACTAACACCCTAACAACAAACAACCCTAAACCCCTAACATCAAAGAACACTAACCCACTAACAACAAACAACCCTAACCCACTAACAACAAACAACCCTAACACCCTAACAACAAACAACACTAACCCCCTAACAACAAACAACCCTAAACCCCTAACATCAAAAAACACTAACCCCCTAACAGCACAAAACACTAACACCCTAACAACAAACAACACTAACACCCTAACAACAAGAAGCACTAAACCCCAACAAGAAACAACCCTAAAACCCTAACAACAAACACTAACCCCCTAACAATAAACAACACTAAACCCCTAACAAGAAACTAACCTAACCCCGTAACAACAAACAACACTAACCCCGTAACAACAAACAACCCTAACCCCCAAACAACAAACAACCCTAACCCCCTAACAACAAACAATCCTAACCCCCGAACAACCAACAACACTAAACCCCTAACCACAGTATACATTAACACCCTAACAACAAAAACCACTAAACCCCAACAAGAAACAACCCTAAAACCCTAACAACAAACACTAACCCCCTAACAATAAACAACACTAAACCCCTAACAAGAAACTACCCTAACCCCGTAACAACAAACAACACTAACCCCGTAACAACAAACAACCCTAACCCCCTAACAACAAACAACACTAACACCCTAACAACAAACAACCCTAAACCCCTAACATCAAAGAACACTAACCCACTAACAACAAACAACCCTAACCCACTAACAACAATCAACCCTAACACCCTAACAACAAACAACACTAACCCCCTAACAAAAAACAACAGTAACACCCTAACAACAAAAACCACTAAACCCCAACAAGAAACAACCCTAAACCCCTAACAACAAACAACACTAACCCCCTAACAACAAAAAACCCTAACCAAGCAAGAAACAAACCTAACCCACTAACAAACAACACTAACACGCGAACAACAAACAACCCTAACCCCCCAACAGCAAACAACAGTAACACCCTAACAACAAAAACCAGTAAACCCCAACAAGAAACAACCCTAACCCCTAAAAACTAACAACACTAACCCCCTAACAACAAACAACCCTAACCAAACAAGAAACAAACCTAACCCACTAACAACAAACAACACTAACACCCTAACAACAAACAACCCTAAACCCCTAACATCAAAGAACACAAACACCCTAACAACAAACAACTCTAACCCGCTAACAACAAACACTAACCCGCCAAACAACAAACAACCCTAACCCCTAAAAACCAAAACCACTAACCCACTAACAACAACCCTAACCCACTAACAACAAACAGCCCTAACAACCTAACAACAAACAACACTAACCCCCTAACAACAAACAACCCTAAACCCCTAACAACAAACAACACTAATCCCATAACAACAAACAACCCTAAACCCGTATAATCAAAGAACACTAACACCGTAACAACAAACAACCCTAACCCCCTAACAACAAACACTAACCCCCAAACAACAAACAACCCTAAAACCTGAAAACCAAAAACACTAACCCACTAACAACAAACAACTCTAACCCCCTAAAAACAAACAATCCTAACCCCCTAACAACAAACAACACTCACCCCTAAAAAACAAACAACCCTAAAACCCTAAAAGCAAACAACACTGAACCCCTAAAAACAAACAACACTAAGCCCTTAACAACAAACAACACTAACACCCGAACAACAACACCACTAAACCCCAACAAGAAACAACCCTAAGCCCCTAACAACAAACAACACTAACCCCCTAACAAGAAACAACCCTAAACCCCTAACAACAAACAACACTAAACCCCTAACAACAAACAACACTAACACCCTAACAACAACCAACCCTAACCCCCTAAGAAAAAACAACACTAACGCCCTAAGAACAAACAACACTAGCCCACAGCAACGAACAATACTAACCCCCTAACAACACAAAACCTAACCTCTTATCAACAAACAACCCTAACCCACTAACAACAAACAACCCTAACACCCTAACAACAAACAACACTAACCCCCTAACAACAAACAACCCTAAACCCCTAACATCAAAGAACACTAACACCCTAACAACAAACAACCCTAGCCCCCTAACAACAAACACTAACCCCCAAACAACAAACAACCCGAACCCCTAAAAACCAAAAACACTAACCCAATAACAACAAACAACCCTAACCCCCTAACAACAAACAACCCTAAACCCCTAACATCAAACAACCCTAAACCCCTAACATCAAACAACACTAACCCCCTAACAACACAAAACACTAACACCCTAACAACAAACAACACTATCACCCTAACAACAAAAACCACTAAACCCCAACAAGAAACAACCCTAAACCCCTAACAACAAACACTAACCCCCTAACAACAAACAACACTAAACCCCTAACAAGAAACTAACCTAACCCCGTAACAACAAACAAAACTAACCCCGTAACAACAAACAAACCTAACCCCCAAACAACAACCAACCCTAACCCCCTAACAACAAACAATCCTAACCCCCGAACAACCAACAACACTAACCCCCTAACCACAATAAAGACTAACACCCGAACAACAAAAACCACTAAACCCCAACAAGAAACAAACCTAAACCCCTAACAACAAACAACACTAACCCCTAACAACAAACAACCCTAACCAAACAACAAACAAACCTAACCCACTAACAACAAACAACACTAACACCCTAACAACAAACAACCCTAACCCCCTAACAACAAACAACACTAACACCCTAACAACAAACAACCCTAACCCCCTAACAACAAACAACACTAACCCCCTAACAACAAACAACCCTAAACCCCTAACATCAAAGAACACTAACACCCTAACAAAACAAAACACTAACACCCTAACAACAAACACTAACCCCCAAACAACAAACAACCCTAAACCCTAAAAACCAAAAACACTAAACCACTAACAACAAACAACCCTAACCCACTAACATCAAACAACACTAACCCCCTAACAACACAAAACACTAACACCCTAACAACAAACAACACTAACACCCTAACAACAAAAACCACTAAACCCCAACAAGAACCAACCCTAAACCCCTAACAACAAACAACACTAACCCCCTAACAACAAACAACCCTAACCAAACAACAAACTAACCTAACCCACTAACAAGAAACAACACTAACACCCGAACAACAAACAACCCTAACCCCCTAACAACAAACAACACTAACACCCTAACAACAAACAACCCTAAACCCCTAATATCAAAGAACAGAAACACCCTAACAACAAACAACTCTAACCCCCTAACAACAAACACTAACCCGGCAAACAACAAACAACCCTAACCCCTAAAAACCAAAACCACTAACCCACTAACAACAACCAACCCTAAACCACTAACAACAAAAAACCCTCACACCCTAACAACAAACAACACTAACCCACTAACAACAAACAGCCCTAACAACATAACAGCAAACAACACTAACCCCCTAACAACAAACAACCCTAAACCCCTAACATCAAACAACACTAACCCCCTAACAACACAAAACACTAACCCCCTAACAACAAAAACCGCTCAACCCCAACAAGAAACAACCCTAAAACCCTAACAACAAGCACTAACCCCCTAACAACAAACAACACTAAACCCCTAACAAGAAACTACCCTAACCCCGTAACAACAAACAACACTAACCCCGTAACAACAAACAACCCTAACCCCCAAACAACAAACAACCCTAACCCCGTAACAACAAACAATCCTAACCCCCGAACAACCAACAACACTAACCCCCTAACCACAATAAACACTAACACCCTAACAACAAAAACCACTAAACCCCAACAAGAAACAACCCTAAACCCCTAACAACAAACAACACTAACCCCCTAACAACAAACAACCCTAACCAAACAACAAACAAACCTAACCCACTAACAACAAACAACACTAACACGCGAACAACAAACAACCCTAACCCCCTAACAACAAACAACAGTAACACTCTAACAACAAAAACCACTAAACCCCAACAAGAAACAACCCTAAACCCCTAACAACAAACAACACTAACCCCCTAACAACAAACAACCCTAACCAAACAACAAACAAACCTAACCCACTAACAACAAACAACACTAACACCCGAACAACAAACAACCCTAACCCCCTAACAACAAACAACACAAACACCCTAACAACAAACAACCCTAACCCCCTAACAACAAAAAACACTAACCCCATAACAACAAACAACCCTAAACCCCTATCATCAAAGAACACTAACACCCTAACAACAAACAACCCTAACCCCCTAACAACAAACACTAACCCCCAAACAACAAACAACCCTAAAACCTGAAAACCAAAAACACTAACCCACTAACAACAAACAACACTAACCCCCTAAAAACGAAACAATCCTAACCCCCTAACAACAAACAACACTCACTCCTAAAAAACAAACAACCCTAAAACCCTAAAAGCAAACAACACTGAACCCCTAAAAACAAACAACACTAAGCCCTTAACAACAAACAACACTAACACCCGAACAACAAACACCACTAAACCCCAACAAGAAACAACCCTAAGCCCCTAACAACAAACAACACTAACCCCCTAACAAGAAACAACCCTAAACCCCTAACAACAAACAACACTAACCCCCTAACAACAAACAACACTAACACCCTAACAACAACCAACCCTAACCCCCTAAGAACAAACAACACTAACGCCCTAAGAACAAACAACACTAACCCCCAGCAACGAACAATACTGACCCCCTAACAACACAAAACCTAACCTCTTATCAACAAACAACCCTAACCCACTAACAACAAACAACCCTAACACCCTAACAACAAAAAACACTAACCCCCAACAACAAACAACCCTAAACCCCTAACATCAAAGAACACTAACACCCTAACAACAAACAACCCTAGCCCCCTAACAACAAACACTAACCCCCAAACAACAAACAACCCTAACCCCTGAAAACCAAAAACACTAAACCACTAACAACAAACAACCCTAACCCACTAACAACAAACAACACTAACCTCCTAACAACAAACAACCCTAAACCCCTAACATCAAACAACACTAACCCCCTAACAACACAAAGCACTAACACCCTAACAACAAACAACACTAACACCCTGACAACAAAAACCACTAAACCCCAACAAGAAACAACCCTAAAACCCTAACAACAAACACTAACCCCCTAACAACAAACAACACTAAACCCCTAACAAGAAACTACCCTAACCCCATAACAACAAACAACACTAACCCCGTAACAACAAACAACCCTAACCCCCAAACAACAAACAACCCTAACCCCCTAACAACAAACAATCCTAACCCCCGAACAACCAACAACACTAACCCCCTAACCACAGTAAACACTAACACCCTAACAACAAAAACCACTAAACCCCAACAAGAAACAACCCTAAACCCCTAACAACAAACAACACTAACCCCCTAACAACAAACAACCCTAACCAAACAACAAAAAACCCTAACCCACTAACATCAAACAACACTAACACCCTAACAACAAACAACCCTAACCCCCTAACAAAAAACAACAGTAACACCCTAACAACAAAAACCACTAAACCCCAACAAGAAACAACCCTAAACCCCTAACAACAAACAACACTAACCCCCTAACAACAAACAACCCTAACCAAACAACAAACAAACCTAACCCACTAACAAACAACACTAACACGCGAACAACAAACAACCCTAACCCCCCAACAGCAAACAACAGTAACACCCTAACAACAAAAACCAGTAAACCCCAACAAGAAACAACCCTAAACCCCTAAAAACAAACAACACTAACCCCCTAACAACAAACAACCCTAACCAAACAAGAAACAAACCTAACCCACTAACAACAAACAACACTAACACCCTAACAACAAACAACCCTAAACCCCTAACATCAAAGAACACAAACACCCTAACAACAAACAAGTCTAACCCGCTAACAACAAACACTAACCCGCCGAACAACAAACAACCCTAACCCCTAAAAACCAAAACCACTTACCCACTAACAACAACCCTAACCCACTAACAACAAACAGCCCTAACAACCTAACAACAAACAACACTAAACCCCTAACAACAAACAACCCTAAACCCCTAACATCAAACAACACTAACCCCCTAACAACACAAAACACTAACACCCTAACAACAAAAACCGCTCAACCCCAACAAGAAACAACCCTAAAACCCTAACAACAAGCACTAACCCCCTAACAACAAACAACACTAAACCCCTAACAAGAAACTACACTAACCCCGTAACAACAAACAACACTAACCCCGTAACAACAAACAACCCTAACCCCCAAACAACAAACAACCCTAACCCCGTAACAACAAACAATCCTAACCCCCGAACAACCAACAACACTAACCCCCTAACCACAATAAACACAAACACCCTAACAACAAAAAGCACTAAACCCCAACAAGAAACAACCCTAAACCCCTAAGAACAAACAACACTAACCCCCTAAAACAAACAATCCTAACCAAAGAACAAACAAACCTAACCCACTAACAACAAACAACACTAA
Organism: Elephas maximus indicus; assembly: GCF_024166365.1. Lineage (NCBI taxonomy): Eukaryota > Metazoa > Chordata > Mammalia > Proboscidea > Elephantidae > Elephas > Elephas maximus. Next base: position 2,302,867 of record NW_026060236.1, read on the forward strand.
CACGCGAACAACAAACAACACTAACCCCCTAACAACAAACAACAGTAACACCCTAACAACAAAAACCACTAAACCCCAACAAGAAACAACCCTAAACCCCTAACAACAAACAACACTAACCCCCTAAAAACAAACAACCCTAACCAAACAACAAACAAACCTAACCCACTAACAACAAACAACACTAACACCCGAACAACAAACAACCCTAACCCCCTAACAACAAACAACACTAACACCCTAACAACAAACAACCCTAACCCCCTAACAACAAACAACACTAACCCCATAACAACAAACAACCCTAAACCCCTATCATCAAAGAACACTAACACCCTAACAACAAACAACCCTAACCCCCTAACAACAAACACTAACCCCCAAACAACAAACAACCCTAAAACCTGAAAACCAAAAACACTAACCCACTAACAACAAACAATTCTAACCCCCTAAAAACAAACAATCCTAACCCCCTAACAACAAACAACACTCACCCCTAAAAAACATACAACCCTAAAACCCTAAAAGCAAACAACACTGAACCCCTAAAAACAAACAACACTAAGCCCTTAACAACAAACAACACTAACACCCGAACAACAACACCACTAAACCCCAACAAGAAACAACCCTAAGCCCCAACAACAAACAACACTAACCCCCTAACAAGAAACAACCCTAAACCCCTAACAACAAACAACACTAACCCCCTAACAACAAACAACACTAACACCCTAACAACAACCAACCCTAACCCCCTCAGAACAAACAACACTAACGCCCTAAGAACAAACACCACTAACCCCCAGCAACGAACAATACTGACCCCCTAACAACACAAAACCTAACCTCTTATCAACAAACAACCCTAACCCACTAACAACAAACAACCCTAACACCCTAACAACAAACAACACTAACCCCCTAACAACAAATAACCCTAAACCCCTAACATCAAAGAACACTAACACTCTAACAACAAACAACCCTAGCCCCCTAACAACAAACACTAACCCCCAAACAACAAACAACCCTAACCCCTAAAAACCAAAAACACTAACCCACTAACAACAAACAACCCTAACCCACTAACAACAAACAACCCTAACCCCCTAACAACAAACAACCCTAAACCCCTAACATCAAACAACACTAACCCCCTAACAACAAACAACCCTAACCAAACAACAAACAAACCTAACCCACTAACAACAAACAACACTAACACCCTAACAACAAACAACCCTAACCCCTAACAACAAACAACACTAACACCCTAACAACAAACAACCCTAACCCCTAACAACAAACAACACTAACCCCCTAACAACAAACAAACCTAAACCCCTAACATCAAAGAACACTAACACCCTAACAACACAAAACACTAACACCCTAACAACAAACACTAACCCCCAAACAACAAACAACGCTAACCCGTAAAAACCAAAAACACTAAACCACTAACAACAAACAACCCTAACCCACTAACAACAAACAACACTAACCTCCTAACAACAAACAACCCTAAACCCCTAACATCAAACAACACTAACCCCCTAACAACACAAAACACTAACACCGTAACAACAAACAACACTAACACCCTAACAACAAAAATCACTAAACCCCAACAAGAAACAACCCTAAACCCCTAACAACAAACACTAACCCCCTAACAACAAATAACACTAAACCCCTAACAAGAAACTACCCTAACCCCGTAACAACAAACAACACTAACCCCGTAACAACAAACAACACTAACCCCCAAACAACAAACAACCCTAACGCCCTAACAACAAACAATCCTAACCCCCGAACAACCAACAACACTAACCCCCTAACCACAGTAAACACTAACACCCTAACAACAAAAACCACTAAACCCCAACAAGAAACAACCCTAAACCCCTAACAACAAACAACACTAACCCCCTAACAACAAACAACGCTAACCAAACAACAAAAAACCCTAACCCACTAACATCAAACAACACTAACACCCTAACAACAAACAACCCTAACCCCCTAACAACAAACAACACTAACACCCTAACAAGAAACAACCCTAACCCCCTAACAACAAACAACCCTAACCCCCTAACAGCAAACAACACTAACCCCCTAACAAGAAAAAACACTAACCCCCTAAGAATAAACAACACTAACCCCCTAACAACAAACAACACTAACCCCCTAACACTAAACAATCCTAACCCCCGAACAACCAACAAAGCTAACCCCCTGACCACAATAAACACTAACAGCCGAACAACAAAAACCACTAAACCCCAACAAGAAACAAACCTAAACCCCTAACAACAAACAACACTAACTCCCTAACAACAAACAACCCTAACCAAACAAGAAACAAACCTAACCCACTAACAACAAACAACACTAACACCCTAACAACAAACAACCCTAACCCCCTAACAACAAACAACACTAACCCCCTAACAACAAACAACCCTAAACCCCTAACATCAAAGAACACTAACACCCTAACAACAAACAACTCTAACCCCCTAACAACAAACACTAACCCACCAAACAACAAACAACCCTAACCCCTAAAAACCAAAACCACTAACCCACTAACAACAACCCTAACCCACTAACAACAAACAGCCCTAACAACATAACAACAAACAACACTAACCCCCTAACAACAAACAACCCTAAACCCCTAACAACAAACACTAACCCCCAACAACAAACAACACTAAACCCCTAACAAGAAACTAACCTAACCCCGTAACAACAAACAACACTAACCCCGTAGCAACAAACAACCCTAAACCCCAAACAACAAAAAACCCTAACCCCCTAAAAACAAACAATCCTAACGCCCGAACAACCAACAACACTAACCCCCTAACCACAATAAAGACTAACACCCGAACAACAAAAACCACTAAACCCCAACAAGAAACAACCCTAAACCCCTAACAACAAACAACACTAACCCCCTAGCAACAAACAACCCTAAACAAACAACAAACAAACCTAACCCACTAACAACAAACAACACTAACACCGTAACAACAAACAACCCTAACCCCTAACAACAAACAACACTAACACCCTAACAACAAACAACCCTAACCCCCTAACAACAAACAACAGTAACACCCAAACCAGAAACAACCCTAACCCCCTAACAACAAACAATCCTAAACCCCTAACATCAAAGAACACTAACACCCTAACAACAAACAACCCTAACCCCCTAACAACAAACACTAACCCCCAAACAACAAACAACCCTAACCCCTAAAAACCAAAAACCCTAACCCACTAACAACAAACAACACTAACCCTCTAACAACAAACAACCCTAAACCCCTAACATCAAACAACCCTAAACCCCTAACATCAAACAACACTAACCCCCTAACAACACAAAACACTAACACCCTAACAACAAACAACACTATCACCCTAACAACAAAAACCACTAAACCCCAACAAGAAACAACCCTAAACCCCTAACAACAAACACTAACCCCCTAACAACAAACAACACTAAACCCCTAACAAGAAACTAACCTAACCCCGTAACAACAAACAAAACTAACCCCGTAACAACAAACAACTCTAACCCCCAAACAACAAACAACCCTAACCCCCTAACAACAAACAATCCTAACCCCCAAACAACCAACAACACTAACCCCATAACCAGAATAAAGACTAACACCCGAACAACAAAAACCACTAAACCCCAACAAGAAACAAACCTAAAACCCTAACAACAAACAACACTAACCCCCTAACAACAAACAACCCTAACCAAACAACAAACAAACCTAACCCACTAACAACAAACAACACTAACACCCTAACAACAAACAACCCTAACCCCCTAACAACAAACAACACTAACCCCCTAACAACAAACAACCCTAAACCCCTAACATCAAAGAACACTAACACCCTAACAAAACAAAACACTAACACCCTAACAACAAACACTAACCCCCAAACAACAAACAACCCTAAACCCTAAAAACCAAAAACACTAAACCACTAACAACAAACAACCCTAACCCACTAACAACAAACAACACTAACCCCCTAACAACAAACAACCCTAAACCCCTAACATCAAACAACACTAACCCCCTAACAACACAAAACACTAACACCGTAACAACAAACAACACTAACACCCTAACAACAAAAACCACTAAACCCCAACAAGAAACAAAACTAAACCCCTAACAACAAACAACACTAACCCCCTAACAACAAACAACCCTAACCAAACAACAAACTAACCTAACCCACTAACAACAAACAACACTAACACGCGAACAACAAACAACCCTAACCCCCCAACAGCAAACAACAGTAACACCCTAACAACAAAAACAAGTAAACCTCAACAAGTAACAACCCTAAACCCCTAACAACAAACAACACTAACCCCCTAACAACAAACAACCCTAACAAACAAGAAACAAACCTAACCCACTAACAAGAAACAACACTAACACCCGAACAACAAACAACCCTAACCCCCTAACATCAAACAACACTAACACCCTAACAACAAACAACCCTAAACCCCTAACAACAAACACTAACCCCCTAACAACAAATAACACTAAACCCCTAACAAGAAACTACCCTAACCCCGTAACAACAAACAACACTAACCCCGTAACAACAAACAACACTAACCCCCAAACAACAAACAACCCTAACGCCCTAACAACAAACAATCCTAACCCCCGAACAACCAACAACACTAACCCCCTAACCACAGTAAACACTAACACCCTAACAACAAAAACCACTAAACCCCAACAAGAAACAACCCTAAACCCCTAACAACAAACAACACTAACCCCCTAACAACAAACAACGCTAACCAAACAACAAAAAACCCTAACCCACTAACATCAAACAACACTAACACCCTAACAACAAACAACCCTAACCCCCTAACAACAAACAACACTAACACCCTAACAAGAAACAACCCTAACCCCCTAACAACAAACAACCCTAACCCCCTAACAGCAAACAACACTAACCCCCTAACAAGAAAAAACACTAACCCCCTAAGAATAAACAACACTAACCCCCTAACAACAAACAACACTAACCCCCTAACACTAAACAATCCTAACCCCCGAACAACCAACAAAGCTAACCCCCTGACCACAATAAACACTAACAGCCGAACAACAAAAACCACTAAACCCCAACAAGAAACAAACCTAAACCCCTAACAACAAACAACACTAACCCCCTAACAACAAACAACCCTAACCAAACAAGAAACAAACCTAACCCACTAACAACAAACAACACTAACACCCTAACAACAAACAACCCTAACCCCCTAACAACAAACAACACTAACACCCTAACAACAAACAACCCTAACCCCCTAACAACAAACAACACTAACCCCCTAACAACAAACAACCCTAAACCCCTAACATCAAAGAACACTAACACCCTAACAACAAACAACTCTAACCCCCTAACAACAAACACTAACCCGCCAAACAACAAACAACCCTAACCCCTAAAAACCAAAACCACTAACCCACTAACAACAACCCTAACCCACTAACAACAAACAGCCCTAACAACATAACAACAAACAACACTAACCCCCTAACAACAAACAACCCTAAACCCCTAACAACAAACACTAACCCCCAACAACAAACAACACTAAACCCCTAACAAGAAACTAACCTAACCCCGTAACAACAAACAACACTAACCCCGTAGCAACAAACAACCCTAAACCCCAAACAACAAAAAACCCTAACCCCCTAAAAACAAACAATCCTAACGCCCGAACAACCAACAACACTAACCCCCTAACCACAATAAAGACTAACACCCGAACAACAAAAACCACTAAACCCCAACAAGAAACAACCCTAAACCCCTAACAACAAACAACACTAACCCCCTAGCAACAAACAACCCTAAACAAACAACAAACAAACCTAACCCACTAACAACAAACAACACTAACACCGTAACAACAAACAACCCTAACCCCTAACAACAAACAACACTAACACCCTAACAACAAACAACCCTAACCCCCTAACAACAAACAACAGTAACACCCAAACCAGAAACAACCCTAACCCCCTAACAACAAACAATCCTAAACCCCTAACATCAAAGAACACTAACACCCTAACAACAAACAACCCTAACCCCCTAACAACAAACACTAACCCCCAAACAACAAACAACCCTAACCCCTAAAAACCAAAAACCCTAACCCACTAACAACAAACAACACTAACCCTCTAACAACAAACAACCCTAAACCCCTAACATCAAACAACCCTAAACCCCTAACATCAAACAACACTAACCCCCTAACAACACAAAACACTAACACCCTAACAACAAACAACACTATCACCCTAACAACAAAAACCACTAAACCCCAACAAGAAACAACCCTAAACCCCTAACAACAAACACTAACCCCCTAACAACAAACAACACTAAACCCCTAACAAGAAACTAACCTAACCCCGTAACAACAAACAAAACTAACCCCGTAACAACAAACAACTCTAACCCCCAAACAACAAACAACCCTAACCCCCTAACAACAAACAATCCTAACCCCCAAACAACCAACAACACTAACCCCATAACCAGAATAAAGACTAACACCCGAACAACAAAAACCACTAAACCCCAACAAGAAACAAACCTAAAACCCTAACAACAAACAACACTAACCCCCTAACAACAAACAACCCTAACCAAACAACAAACAAACCTAACCCACTAACAACAAACAACACTAACACCCTAACAACAAACAACCCTAACCCCCTAACAACAAACAACACTAACCCCCTAACAACAAACAACCCTAAACCCCTAACATCAAAGAACACTAACACCCTAACAAAACAAAACACTAACACCCTAACAACAAACACTAACCCCCAAACAACAAACAACCCTAAACCCTAAAAACCAAAAACACTAAACCACTAACAACAAACAACCCTAACCCACTAACAACAAACAACACTAACCCCCTAACAACAAACAACCCTAAACCCCTAACATCAAACAACACTAACCCCCTAACAACACAAAACACTAACACCGTAACAACAAACAACACTAACACCCTAACAACAAAAACCACTAAACCCCAACAAGAAACAAAACTAAACCCCTAACAACAAACAACACTAACCCCCTAACAACAAACAACCCTAACCAAACAACAAACTAACCTAACCCACTAACAACAAACAACACTAACACGCGAACAACAAACAACCCTAACCCCCCAACAGCAAACAACAGTAACACCCTAACAACAAAAACAAGTAAACCTCAACAAGTAACAACCCTAAACCCCTAACAACAAACAACACTAACCCCCTAACAACAAACAACCCTAACAAACAAGAAACAAACCTAACCCACTAACAAGAAACAACACTAACACCCGAACAACAAACAACCCTAACCCCCTAACATCAAACAACACTAACACCCTAACAACAAACAACCCTAAACCCCTAACATCAAAGAACAGAAACACCCTAACAACAAACAACTCTAACCCCCTAACAACAAACACTAACCCGCCAAACAACAAACAACCCTAACCCCTAAAAACCAAAACCACTAACCCACTAACAACAACCCTAACCCACTAACAACAAACAGCCCTAACAACCTAACAGCAAACAACACTAACCCCCTAACAACAAACAACCCTAAACCCCTAACATCAAACAACACTAACCCCCTAACAACACAAAACACTAACACCCTAACAACAAAAACCGCTGAACCCCAACAAGAAACAACCCTAAAACCCTAACAACAAGCACTAACCCCCTAACAACAAACAACACTAAACCCCTAACAAGAAACTTCCCTAACCCCGTAACAACAAACAACCCTAACCCCCAAACAACAAACAACCCTAACCCCGTAACAGCAAACAATCCTAACCCCCGAAAAACCAACAACACTAACCCCCTAACCACAATAAACACTAACACCCTAACAACAAAAACCACTAAACCCCAACAAGAAACAACCCTAAACCCCTAACAACAAACAACACTAACCCCCTAACAACAAACAACCCTAACCAAACAACAAACAAACCTAACGCACTAACAACAAACAACACTAACACGCGAACAACAAACAACCCTAACCCCCTAACAACAAACAACAGTAACACCCTAACAACAAAAACCACTAAACCCCAACAAGAAACAACCCTAAACCCCTAACAACAAACAACACTAACCCCCTAACAACAAACAACCCTAACCAAACAACAAACAAACCTAACGCACTAACAACAAACAACACTAACACCCGAACAACAAACAACCCTAACCCCCTAACAACAAACAACACAAACACCCTAACAAAAAACAACCCTAACCCCCTAACAGCAATAAACACTAACCCCATAACAACAAACAACCCTAAACCCCTATCATCAAAGAACAGTAACACCCTAACAACAAACAACCCTAACCCCCTAACAACAAACACTAACCCCCAAACAACAAACAACCCTAAAACCTGAAAACCAAAAACACTAACCCACTAACAACAAACAACACTAACCCCCTAAAAACAAACAATCCTAACCCCCGAAGAACAAACAACACTCACCCCTAAAAAACAAACAACCCTAAAACCCTAAAAGCAAACAACACTGAACCCCTAAAAACAAACAACACTAAGCCCTTAACAACAAAGAACACTAACACCCGAACAACAAACACCACTAAACCCCAACAAGAAACAACCCTAAGCCCCTAACAACAAACAACACTAACCCCCTAACAACAAAAAACACTAACACCCTAACAACAACCAACCCTAACCCCCTAAGAACAAACAACACTAACGCCCTAAGAACAAACAACACTAACCCCGAGCAACGAACAATACTGACCCCCTAACAACACAAAACCTAACCTCTTATCAACAAACAACCCTAACCCACTAACAACAATCAACACTAACACCCTAACAACAAACAACACTAACCCCATAACAACAAACAACCCTAAACCCCTAACATCAAAGAACACTAACACCCTAACAACAAACAACCCTAACCCCGTAACAACAAACACTAACCCCCAAACAACAAACAACCCTAAAACCTGAAAACCAAAAACACTAACCCACTAACAACAAACAACACTAACCACCTAAAAACAAACAATCCTAACCCCCTAACAACAAACAACACTCACACCAAAAAATAAACAACCCTAAAACCCTAAAAGCAAACAACACTGAACCCCTAAAAACAAACAACACTAAGCCCCTAACAACAAACAACACTAACACCCGAACAAAACACCACTAAACCCCAAGAAACAACCCTATGCCCCTAACAACAAACAACACTAACCCCCTAACAAGAAACAACCCTAAACCCCTAACAACAAACAACACTAATCCCCTAACAACAAACAACACTAACACCCTAACAACAACCAACCCTAACCCCCTAAGAACAAACAACACAAACGCCCTAAGAACAAACAACACTAACCCCCAGCAACGAACAATACTAACCCCCTAACAACAGAAAACCTAACCTCTTATCAACAAACAACCCTAACCCACTAACAGCAAACAACCCTAACACCCTAACAACAAACAACACTAACCCCCTAACAACAAACAACCCTAAACCCCTAACATCAAAGAACACTAACAACCTAACAACAAACAACACTAACCCCCTAACAACAAACAACCCTAAACCCCTAACAACAAACAACAGTAACCCCCTAACAACAAACAACCCTAAACCCCTAACATCAAAGAACACTAACACCCTAACAACAAACAACCCTAACCCCCTAACAACAAACCCTAACCCCCAAACAACAAACAACCCTAACCCATAAAAACCAAAAATGCTAAACCACTAACAACAAACAACCCTAACCCACTAACAACAAACACCCTAACACCCTCACAACAAACAACACTAACCCCCTAACAACACAAAACACTAACACCCTAACAACAAACAACACTAACACCCTAACAACAAAAACCACTAAACCCCAACAAGAAACAACCCGAAACCCCTAACAACAAACAACACTAACCCCCTAACAACAAACAACACTAACCCCCTAACAACAACCAACCCTAACCCCCTAAGAACAAACAACACTAACGCCCTAAGAACAAACAACACTAAACCCCAGCAACGAGCAATACTAACCCCCTAACAACACAAAACCTAACCTCTTATCAAGAAACAACCCTAACCCACTAACAACAAACAACCCTAACACCCTAACAACAAACAACACTAACCCCCTAACAACAAACAACCCTAAACCCCTAACATCAAAGAACACTAACACCCTAACAACAAGCAACCCTAGCCCCCTAACAACAAACACTAACCCCCAAACAACAAACAACCCTAACCCCTGAAAACCAAAAACACTAACCCACTAACAACAATCAACCCTAACCCACTAACAACAAACAACCCTAACCCCCTAACAACAAACAACCCTAAACCCCTAACATCAAACAACACTAAACCCCTAACAACACAAAACACTAACACCCTAACAACAAACACCACTAACACCCTAACAACAAAAACCACTAAACCCCAACAAGAAACAACCCTAAACCCCTAACAACAAACACTAACCCCCTAACAACAAACAACACTAAACCCCTAACAAGAAACTAACCTAACCCCGTAACAACAAACAACACTAACCCCGTAACAACAAACAACACTAACCCCCAAACAACAAACAACCCTAAACCCCTAACAACAAACAATCCTAACCCCCGAACAACCAACAACACTAACTCCCTAACCACAATAAAGACTAACACCCTAACAACAAAAACCACTAAACCCCAACAAGAAACAACCCTAAACCCCTAACAGCAAACACTAACCCCCTAACAAAAAACAACACTAAACCCCTAACAAGAAATTACCCTAACCCCTTAACAACAAACACCACTAACCCCGTAACAACAAACAACCCTAACCCCGTAACAACAAACAACCCTAACCAAACAACAAACAAACCTAACCCACTAACAACAAACAACACTAACACCCTAACAACAAACAACCCTAACCCCTAACAACAAACAACACTAACACCCTAACAACAAACAACCCTAACCCCCTAACAACAAACAACACTAACGCCCTAACAACAAACAACCCTAAATCCCTAACATCAAAGAACACTAACCCCCTAACAACACAAAACACTAACACCCTAACAACAAACCCTAACCCCCGAACAACAATCTACCCTAACTCCTAAAAACCAAAAACACTAAACCACTAACAACAAACAACCCTAACCCACTAACAACAAACAACCCTAACACCCTAACAAAAAACAACACTAACCCCCTAACAACACAAAACACTAACACCCTAACAACAAACAACACTAACACCCTAACAACAAAAACCACTAAACTCCAACAAGAAACAACCCTAAACCCCTAACAACAAACACTAACCCCCTAACAACAAGCAACACTAAACCCCTAACAAGAAACTACCCTAACCCCGTAACAACAAACAACACTAACCAGGTAAGAACAAACAACCCTAACCCCCAAACAACAAACAACCCTAAACCCCTAACATCAAAGAACACTAACACCGTAACTACAAACAACCCTAACCCCCTAACAACAAACACCAACCCCCAAGCAACAAACAACCCTAACCCCGAAAAACCAAAAACACTAACCCACTAACAACAAACAACCCTAACCCCCTAACAACAAACAACCCTAAACCCCAAACATGAAACAACACTAACCCCCTAACAACACAAAACACTAACACCCTAACAACAAACAACACTAACAGCCTAACAACAAAAACCACTAAACCCCAACAAGAAACAACCCGAAACCCCTAACAACAAACAACACTAACCCCCTAACAACAAACAACCCTAACCAAACAACAAACAAACCTAACCCGCTAACAACAAACAACACTAACACCCTAACAACAAACAACCCTAACCCCCTAACAACAAACAACACTAACCCCCTAACAACAAAAAACCCTAAACCCCTAACAACAAAGAACACTAACACCCTAACAACAAAGAACCCTAACCCCCTAACAACAAACACTAACCCCCAAACAACAAACAACCCTAACACCTGAAAACCAAAAACACTAACCCACTAACAACAAACAACCCTAACCCACTAACAACAAACACCCTAACACCCTCACAACAAACAACACTAACCCCCTAACAACAAACAACCCTAAACCACTAACAACAAACAACCCTAACACCCTAACAACAAACAACCCTAAACCCCTAACATCAAACAACACTAACCCCCTAACAACACAAAACACTAACACCCTAACAACAAAAACCGCTGAACCCCAACAAGAAACAACCCTAAAACCCTAACAACAAGCACTAACCCCCTAACAACAAACAACACTAAACCCCTAACAAGAAACTTCCCTAACCCCGTAACAACAAACAACCCTAACCCCCAAACAACAAACAACCCTAACCCCGTAACAGCAAACAATCCTAACCCCCGAAAAACCAACAACACTAACCCCCTAACCACAATAAACACTAACACCCTAACAACAAAAACCACTAAACCCCAACAAGAAACAACCCTAAACCCCTAACAACAAACAACACTAACCCCCTAACAACAAACAACCCTAACCAAACAACAAACAAACCTAACGCACTAACAACAAACAACACTAACACGCGAACAACAAACAACCCTAACCCCCTAACAACAAACAACAGTAACACCCTAACAACAAAAACCACTAAACCCCAACAAGAAACAACCCTAAACCCCTAACAACAAACAACACTAACCCCCTAACAACAAACAACCCTAACCAAACAACAAACAAACCTAACGCACTAACAACAAACAACACTAACACCCGAACAACAAACAACCCTAACCCCCTAACAACAAACAACACAAACACCCTAACAAAAAACAACCCTAACCCCCTAACAGCAATAAACACTAACCCCATAACAACAAACAACCCTAAACCCCTATCATCAAAGAACAGTAACACCCTAACAACAAACAACCCTAACCCCCTAACAACAAACACTAACCCCCAAACAACAAACAACCCTAAAACCTGAAAACCAAAAACACTAACCCACTAACAACAAACAACACTAACCCCCTAAAAACAAACAATCCTAACCCCCGAAGAACAAACAACACTCACCCCTAAAAAACAAACAACCCTAAAACCCTAAAAGCAAACAACACTGAACCCCTAAAAACAAACAACACTAAGCCCTTAACAACAAAGAACACTAACACCCGAACAACAAACACCACTAAACCCCAACAAGAAACAACCCTAAGCCCCTAACAACAAACAACACTAACCCCCTAACAACAAAAAACACTAACACCCTAACAACAACCAACCCTAACCCCCTAAGAACAAACAACACTAACGCCCTAAGAACAAACAACACTAACCCCGAGCAACGAACAATACTGACCCCCTAACAACACAAAACCTAACCTCTTATCAACAAACAACCCTAACCCACTAACAACAATCAACACTAACACCCTAACAACAAACAACACTAACCCCATAACAACAAACAACCCTAAACCCCTAACATCAAAGAACACTAACACCCTAACAACAAACAACCCTAACCCCGTAACAACAAACACTAACCCCCAAACAACAAACAACCCTAAAACCTGAAAACCAAAAACACTAACCCACTAACAACAAACAACACTAACCACCTAAAAACAAACAATCCTAACCCCCTAACAACAAACAACACTCACACCAAAAAATAAACAACCCTAAAACCCTAAAAGCAAACAACACTGAACCCCTAAAAACAAACAACACTAAGCCCCTAACAACAAACAACACTAACACCCGAACAAAACACCACTAAACCCCAAGAAACAACCCTATGCCCCTAACAACAAACAACACTAACCCCCTAACAAGAAACAACCCTAAACCCCTAACAACAAACAACACTAATCCCCTAACAACAAACAACACTAACACCCTAACAACAACCAACCCTAACCCCCTAAGAACAAACAACACAAACGCCCTAAGAACAAACAACACTAACCCCCAGCAACGAACAATACTAACCCCCTAACAACAGAAAACCTAACCTCTTATCAACAAACAACCCTAACCCACTAACAGCAAACAACCCTAACACCCTAACAACAAACAACACTAACCCCCTAACAACAAACAACCCTAAACCCCTAACATCAAAGAACACTAACAACCTAACAACAAACAACACTAACCCCCTAACAACAAACAACCCTAAACCCCTAACAACAAACAACAGTAACCCCCTAACAACAAACAACCCTAAACCCCTAACATCAAAGAACACTAACACCCTAACAACAAACAACCCTAACCCCCTAACAACAAACCCTAACCCCCAAACAACAAACAACCCTAACCCATAAAAACCAAAAATGCTAAACCACTAACAACAAACAACCCTAACCCACTAACAACAAACACCCTAACACCCTCACAACAAACAACACTAACCCCCTAACAACACAAAACACTAACACCCTAACAACAAACAACACTAACACCCTAACAACAAAAACCACTAAACCCCAACAAGAAACAACCCGAAACCCCTAACAACAAACAACACTAACCCCCTAACAACAAACAACACTAACCCCCTAACAACAACCAACCCTAACCCCCTAAGAACAAACAACACTAACGCCCTAAGAACAAACAACACTAAACCCCAGCAACGAGCAATACTAACCCCCTAACAACACAAAACCTAACCTCTTATCAAGAAACAACCCTAACCCACTAACAACAAACAACCCTAACACCCTAACAACAAACAACACTAACCCCCTAACAACAAACAACCCTAAACCCCTAACATCAAAGAACACTAACACCCTAACAACAAGCAACCCTAGCCCCCTAACAACAAACACTAACCCCCAAACAACAAACAACCCTAACCCCTGAAAACCAAAAACACTAACCCACTAACAACAATCAACCCTAACCCACTAACAACAAACAACCCTAACCCCCTAACAACAAACAACCCTAAACCCCTAACATCAAACAACACTAAACCCCTAACAACACAAAACACTAACACCCTAACAACAAACACCACTAACACCCTAACAACAAAAACCACTAAACCCCAACAAGAAACAACCCTAAACCCCTAACAACAAACACTAACCCCCTAACAACAAACAACACTAAACCCCTAACAAGAAACTAACCTAACCCCGTAACAACAAACAACACTAACCCCGTAACAACAAACAACACTAACCCCCAAACAACAAACAACCCTAAACCCCTAACAACAAACAATCCTAACCCCCGAACAACCAACAACACTAACTCCCTAACCACAATAAAGACTAACACCCTAACAACAAAAACCACTAAACCCCAACAAGAAACAACCCTAAACCCCTAACAGCAAACACTAACCCCCTAACAAAAAACAACACTAAACCCCTAACAAGAAATTACCCTAACCCCTTAACAACAAACACCACTAACCCCGTAACAACAAACAACCCTAACCCCGTAACAACAAACAACCCTAACCAAACAACAAACAAACCTAACCCACTAACAACAAACAACACTAACACCCTAACAACAAACAACCCTAACCCCTAACAACAAACAACACTAACACCCTAACAACAAACAACCCTAACCCCCTAACAACAAACAACACTAACGCCCTAACAACAAACAACCCTAAATCCCTAACATCAAAGAACACTAACCCCCTAACAACACAAAACACTAACACCCTAACAACAAACCCTAACCCCCGAACAACAATCTACCCTAACTCCTAAAAACCAAAAACACTAAACCACTAACAACAAACAACCCTAACCCACTAACAACAAACAACCCTAACACCCTAACAACAAACAACACTAACCCCCTAACAACACAAAACACTAACACCCTAACAACAAACAACACTAACACCCTAACAACAAAAACCACTAAACTCCAACAAGAAACAACCCTAAACCCCTAACAACAAACACTAACCCCCTAACAACAAGCAACACTAAACCCCTAACAAGAAACTACCCTAACCCCGTAACAACAAACAACACTAACCAGGTAAGAACAAACAACCCTAACCCCCAAACAACAAACAACCCTAAACCCCTAACATCAAAGAACACTAACACCGTAACTACAAACAACCCTAACCCCCTAACAACAAACACCAACCCCCAAGCAACAAACAACCCTAACCCCGAAAAACCAAAAACACTAACCCACTAACAACAAACAACCCTAACCCCCTAACAACAAACAACCCTAAACCCCAAACATGAAACAACACTAACCCCCTAACAACACAAAACACTAACACCCTAACAACAAACAACACTAACAGCCTAACAACAAAAACCACTAAACCCCAACAAGAAACAACCCGAAACCCCTAACAACAAACAACACTAACCCCCTAACAACAAACAACCCTAACCAAACAACAAACAAACCTAACCCGCTAACAACAAACAACACTAACACCCTAACAACAAACAACCCTAACCCCCTAACAACAAACAACACTAACCCCCTAACAACAAAAAACCCTAAACCCCTAACAACAAAGAACACTAACACCCTAACAACAAAGAACCCTAACCCCCTAACAACAAACACTAACCCCCAAACAACAAACAACCCTAACACCTGAAAACCAAAAACACTAACCCACTAACAACAAACAACCCTAACCCACTAACAACAAACACCCTAACACCCTCACAACAAACAACACTAACCCCCTAACAACAAACAACCCTAAACCACTAACAACAAACAACCCTAACACCCTAACAACAAACAACCCTAAACCCCTAACATCAAACAACACTAACCCCCTAACAACACAAAACACTAACACCCTAACAACAAACAACACTAACACCCTAACAACAAAAACCACTAAACCCCAACAAGAAACAACCCTAAACCCCTAACAACAAACACTAACCCCCTAACAACAAACAACACTAAACTCCTAACAAGAAACTAACCTAACCCCGTAACAACAAACACTAACCCCGTAACAACAAAGAACCCAAACCCCCAAACAACAAACAAGCCTAACACCTAAAAACCAAAAACACTAACCCACTAACAACAAACAACCCTAACCCACTAACAACAAACAACCCTAACCCCCTAACAACAAAGAACCCTAAACCCCTAACATCAAACAACACTAACCTCCTAACAACACAAAACACTAACACCCTAACAACAAACAGCACTAACCCCCGAACAACCAACAACACTAACCCCCTAACCACAATAAAGACTAACACCCTAACAACAAAAACCACTACACCCCAACAAGAAACAACCCTAAACGCCTAACAACAAACAACACTAACCCCCTAACAACAAACAACCCTAACCAAACAACAAACAAACCTAACCCACTAACAACAAACAACACTAACACCCTAACAACAAACAACCCTAACCCCTAACAAAAAACAACACTAACACCCTAACAACAAACAACCCTAACCCCCTAACAACAAACAATACTAACTCCCTAAAAACAAACAACCCTAAATCCCTAACATCAAAGAACACTAACCCCCTAACAACACAAAACACTAACACCCTAACAACAAACACTAACCCCCAAACAACAAACAACCCTAACCCCTAAAAACCAAAAACACTAAACCACTAACAACAAACAACCCTAGCCCACTAACAACAAACAACCCTAACACCCTAACAACAAACAACACTAACCCCCTAACAACAAACAACCCTAAACCCCTAACATCAAAGAACACTAACACCCTAACATCAAACAACCCTAGCCCCCTAACAACAAACACTAACCCCCAAACAACAAACAATCCTAACCCCTCAAAACCAAAAACACTAACCCACTAACAACAAACAACCCTAACCCACTAACAACAAACAACCCTAACCCCCTAACAACAAACAACCCTAAACCCCTAACATCAAACAACACTAACCCCCTAACAACACAAAACACTAACACCCTAACAACAAACAACACTAACACCCTAACAACAAAAACCACTAAACCCGAACAAGAAACAACCCTAAACCCCTAACAACAAACACTAACCCCCTAACAACAAACAACAATAAACCCCTAACAAGAAACTAACCTAACCCCGTAACAACAAACAACACTAACCCCGTAACAAGAAAGAACCCTAACCCCCAAACAACAAACAACCCTAACCCCCTAACAACAAACAATCCTAACCCCCGAACAACCAACAACACTAACCCCCTAACCACAATAAAGACTAACACCCTAACAACAAAAATCACTAAACCCCAACAAGAAACAACGCTAAACCCCTAACAACAAACAACACTAACCCCCTAACAACAAACAACCCTAACCAAACAACAAACAAACCTAACCATCTAACAACAAACAACACTAACACCCTAACAACAAACAACCCTAACCCCTAACAACAAACAACACTAACACCCTAACAAACAATCCTAACCCCCTAACAACAAACAACACTAACACCCTAACAACAAACAACCCTAAACCCCTAACATCAAAGAACACTAACCCACTAACAACAAACAACCCTAACCCACTAACAACAAACAACCCTAACACCCTAACAACAAACAACAGTAACCCCCTAACAACAAACAACCCTAAACCCCTAACATCAAAAAACACTAACCCCCTAACAGCACAAAACACTAACACCCTAACAACAAACAACACTAACACCCTAACAACAAGAAGCACTAAACCCCAACAAGAAACAACCCTAAAACCCTAACAACAAACACTAACCCCCTAACAATAAACAACACTAAACCCCTAACAAGAAACTAACCTAACCCCGTAACAACAAACAACACTAACCCCGAAACAACAAACAACCCTAACCCCAAACAACAAACAACCCTAACCCCCTAACAACAAACAATCCTAACCCCCGAACAACCAACAACACTAACCCCCTAACCACAGTATACACTAACACCCTAACAACAAAAACCACTAAACCCCAACAAGAAACTACCCTAAAACCCTAACAACAAACAACACTAAACCCCTAACAACAAACAACCCTAACCAAACAACAAACAAAGCTAACCCACTAACAACAAACAAAGCTAACCCACTAACAACAAACAATACTAACACCCGAACAACAAACAACACTAACACCCTAACAACAAACAACCCTAACCCCCTAACAACAAACAACACTAACCCCCAACAACAAACAACACTAAACCCCTAACATCAAAGAACACTAACACCCTAACAACAAACAACCCTAACCCCCTAACAACAAACACTAACCCCCAAACAACAAACAACCCTAAAACCCTAAAAGCAAACAACACTAAACCCCTAAACACAAACAACACTAAGCCCCTAACAACAAACAACACTAACCCCCTAACAACAAACAACCCTAAACCCCTAACATCAAAGAACACTAACACCCTAACAACAAACAACCCTAGCCCCCTAACAGCAAACACTAACCCCCAAACAACAAACAACCCTAACCCCTAAAAACCAAAAACACTAACCCACTAACAACAAACAACCCTAACCCACTAACAACAAACAACCCTAACCCCCTAACAACAAACAACCCTAAACCCCTAACATCAAACAACACTAACCCCCTAACAACACAAAACACTAACACCCTAACAACAAAAACCACTAAACCCGAACAAGAAACAACCCTAAACCCCTAACAACAAACACTAACCCCCTAACAACAAACAACAATAAACCCCGAACAAGAAACTAACCTAACCCCGTAACAACAAACAACACTAACCCCGTAACAAGAAAGAACCCTAACCCCCAAACAACAAACAACCCTAACCCCCTAACAACAAACAATCCTAACCCCCGAACAACCAACAACACTAACCCCCTAACCACAATAAAGACTAACACCCTAACAACAAAAACCACTAAACCCCAACAAGAAACAACGCTAAACACCTAACAACAAACAACACTAACCCCCTAACAACAAACAACCCTAACCAAACAACAAACAAACCTAACCCACTAACAACAAACAACACTAACACCCTAACAACAAACAACCCTAACCCCTAACAACAAACAACACTAACACCCTAACAAACAACGCTAACCCCTAACAACAAACAACACTAACACCCTAACAAACAACCCTAACCCCCTAACAAGAACAACACTAACACCCTAACAACAAACAACCCTAAACCCCTAACATCAAAGAACACTAACCCACTAACAACAAACAACCCTAACCCACTAACAACAAACAACCCTAACACCCTAACAACAAACAACACTAACCCCCTAACAACAAACAACCCTAAACCCCTAACATCAAAAAACACTAACCCCCTAACAGCACAAAACACTAACACCCTAACAACAAACAACACTAACACCCTAACAACAAGAAGCACTAAACCCCAACAAGAAACAACCCTAAAATCCTAACAACAAACACTAACCCCCTAACAATAAACAACACTAAACCCCTAACAAGAAACTAACCTAACCCCGTAACAACAAACAACACTAACCCCGTAACAACAAACAACCCTAACCCCCAAACAACAAACAACCCTAACCCCCTAACAACAAACAATCCTAACCCCCGAACAACCAACAACACTAAACCCCTAACCACAGTATACACTAACACCCTAACAACAAAAACCACTAAACCCCAACAAGAAACAACCCTAAAACCCTAACAACAAACACTAACCCCCTAACAATAAACAACACTAAACCCCTAACAAGAAACTACCCTAACCCCGTAACAACAAACAACACTAACCCCGTAACAACAAACAACCCTAACCCCCTAACAACAAACAACACTAACACCCTAACAACAAACAACCCTAAACCCCTAACATCAAAGAACACTAACCCACTAACAACAAACAACCCTAACCCACTAACAACAATCAACCCTAACACCCTAACAACAAACAACACTAACCCCCTAACAGCAAACAACCCTAAACCCCTAACATCAAACAACCCTAACCCCCTAACAACACAAAACACTAACACCCTAACAACACAAAACACTAACACCCTAACAACAAACAACACTAACACCCTAACAACAAAAACCACTAAACCCCAACAAGAAACTACCCTAAAACCCTAACAACAAACAACACTAACCCCCTAACAAGAAACAACCCTAACCAAACAACAAACAAACCTAACCCACTAACAACAAACAACACTAACACCCGAACAACAAACAACCCTAACCCCCTAACAACAAACAACACTAACACCCTAACAACAAACAACCCTAACCCCCTAACAACAAACAACACTAACCCCCAACAACAAACAACCCTAAACCCCTAACATCAAAGAACACTAACACCCTAACAACAAACAACCCCTAACCCCCAACAACAAACACTAACCCCCAAACAACAAACAACCCTAAAACCCTAAAAGCAAACAACACTAAACCCCTAAACACAAACAACACTAAGCCCCTAACAACAAACAACACTAACACTCGAACAACAAACACCACTAAACCCCCACAAGAAACAACCCTAAGCCCCTAACAACAAACAACACTAACCCCCTAACAAGAAACAACCCTAAACCCCTAACAACAAACAACACTAAAACCCTAACAACAAACAACACTAACACCCTAAGAACAAAAAACACTAACGCCCTAAGAAGAAACAACACTAACCCCCAGCAACGAACAATACTAACCCCCTAACAACACAAATCCTAACCTCTTATTAACAAACAACCCTAACCCACTAACAACAAACAACCCTAACACCCTAACAACAAACAACACTAACCCCCTAACAACAAACAACCCTAAACCCCTAACATCAAAGAACACTAACACCCTTACAACAAACAACCCTAGCCCCCTAACAACAAACACTAACCCCCAAACAACAAACAACCCTAACCCCTAAAAACCAAAAACACTAACCCACTAACAACAAACAACCCTAACCCACTAACAACAAACAACACTAACCCCCTAACAACAAACAACCCTAAACCCCTAACATCAAACAACACTAACCTCCTAACAACACAAAACACTAACACCCTAACAACAAACAACACTAACACCCTAACAACAAAAACCACTAAACCCGAACAAGAAACAACCCTAAACCCCTAACAAAAAACACTGACCCCCTAAAACAAACAACACTAACCCCGAAACAACAAACAACCCTAACCCCAAACAACAAACAACCCTAACCCCCTAACAACAAACAATCCTAACCCCCGAACAACCAACAACACTAACCCCCTAACCACAGTATACACTAACACCCTAACAACAAAAACCACTAAACCCCAACAAGAAACTACCCTAAAACCCTAACAACAAACAACACTAAACCCCTAACAACAAACAACCCTAACCAAACAACAAACAAAGCTAACCCACTAACAACAAACAAAGCTAACCCACTAACAACAAACAATACTAACACCCGAACAACAAACAACACTAACACCCTAACAACAAACAACCCTAACCCCCTAACAACAAACAACACTAACCCCCAACAACAAACAACACTAAACCCCTAACATCAAAGAACACTAACACCCTAACAACAAACAACCCTAACCCCCTAACAACAAACACTAACCCCCAAACAACAAACAACCCTAAAACCCTAAAAGCAAACAACACTAAACCCCTAAACACAAACAACACTAAGCCCCTAACAACAAACAACACTAACCCCCTAACAACAAACAACCCTAAACCCCTAACATCAAAGAACACTAACACCCTAACAACAAACAACCCTAGCCCCCTAACAGCAAACACTAACCCCCAAACAACAAACAACCCTAACCCCTAAAAACCAAAAACACTAACCCACTAACAACAAACAACCCTAACCCACTAACAACAAACAACCCTAACCCCCTAACAACAAACAACCCTAAACCCCTAACATCAAACAACACTAACCCCCTAACAACACAAAACACTAACACCCTAACAACAAAAACCACTAAACCCGAACAAGAAACAACCCTAAACCCCTAACAACAAACACTAACCCCCTAACAACAAACAACAATAAACCCCTAACAAGAAACTAACCTAACCCCGTAACAACAAACAACACTAACCCCGTAACAAGAAAGAACCCTAACCCCCAAACAACAAACAACCCTAACCCCCTAACAACAAACAATCCTAACCCCCGAACAACCAACAACACTAACCCCCTAACCACAATAAAGACTAACACCCTAACAACAAAAACCACTAAACCCCAACAAGAAACAACGCTAAACACCTAACAACAAACAACACTAACCCCCTAACAACAAACAACCCTAACCAAACAACAAACAAACCTAACCCACTAACAACAAACAACACTAACACCCTAACAACAAACAACCCTAACCCCTAACAACAAACAACACTAACACCCTAACAAACAACGCTAACCCCTAACAACAAACAACACTAACACCCTAACAAACAACCCTAACCCCCTAACAAGAACAACACTAACACCCTAACAACAAACAACCCTAAACCCCTAACATCAAAGAACACTAACCCACTAACAACAAACAACCCTAACCCACTAACAACAAACAACCCTAACACCCTAACAACAAACAACACTAACCCCCTAACAACAAACAACCCTAAACCCCTAACATCAAAAAACACTAACCCCCTAACAGCACAAAACACTAACACCCTAACAACAAACAACACTAACACCCTAACAACAAGAAGCACTAAACCCCAACAAGAAACAACCCTAAAATCCTAACAACAAACACTAACCCCCTAACAATAAACAACACTAAACCCCTAACAAGAAACTAACCTAACCCCGTAACAACAAACAACACTAACCCCGTAACAACAAACAACCCTAACCCCCAAACAACAAACAACCCTAACCCCCTAACAACAAACAATCCTAACCCCCGAACAACCAACAACACTAAACCCCTAACCACAGTATACACTAACACCCTAACAACAAAAACCACTAAACCCCAACAAGAAACAACCCTAAAACCCTAACAACAAACACTAACCCCCTAACAATAAACAACACTAAACCCCTAACAAGAAACTACCCTAACCCCGTAACAACAAACAACACTAACCCCGTAACAACAAACAACCCTAACCCCCTAACAACAAACAACACTAACACCCTAACAACAAACAACCCTAAACCCCTAACATCAAAGAACACTAACCCACTAACAACAAACAACCCTAACCCACTAACAACAATCAACCCTAACACCCTAACAACAAACAACACTAACCCCCTAACAGCAAACAACCCTAAACCCCTAACATCAAACAACCCTAACCCCCTAACAACACAAAACACTAACACCCTAACAACACAAAACACTAACACCCTAACAACAAACAACACTAACACCCTAACAACAAAAACCACTAAACCCCAACAAGAAACTACCCTAAAACCCTAACAACAAACAACACTAACCCCCTAACAAGAAACAACCCTAACCAAACAACAAACAAACCTAACCCACTAACAACAAACAACACTAACACCCGAACAACAAACAACCCTAACGCCCTAACAACAAACAACACTAACACCCTAACAACAAACAACCCTAACCCCCTAACAACAAACAACACTAACCCCCAACAACAAACAACCCTAAACCCCTAACATCAAAGAACACTAACACCCTAACAACAAACAACCCCTAACCCCCAACAACAAACACTAACCCCCAAACAACAAACAACCCTAAAACCCTAAAAGCAAACAACACTAAACCCCTAAACACAAACAACACTAAGCCCCTAACAACAAACAACACTAACACTCGAACAACAAACACCACTAAACCCCCACAAGAAACAACCCTAAGCCCCTAACAACAAACAACACTAACCCCCTAACAAGAAACAACCCTAAACCCCTAACAACAAACAACACTAAAACCCTAACAACAAACAACACTAACACCCTAAGAACAAAAAACACTAACGCCCTAAGAAGAAACAACACTAACCCCCAGCAACGAACAATACTAACCCCCTAACAACACAAATCCTAACCTCTTATTAACAAACAACCCTAACCCACTAACAACAAACAACCCTAACACCCTAACAACAAACAACACTAACCCCCTAACAACAAACAACCCTAAACCCCTAACATCAAAGAACACTAACACCCTTACAACAAACAACCCTAGCCCCCTAACAACAAACACTAACCCCCAAACAACAAACAACCCTAACCCCTAAAAACCAAAAACACTAACCCACTAACAACAAACAACCCTAACCCACTAACAACAAACAACACTAACCCCCTAACAACAAAGAACCCTAAACCCCTAACATCAAACAACACTAACCTCCTAACAACACAAAACACTAACACCCTAACAACAAACAACACTAACACCCTAACAACAAAAACCACTAAACCCGAACAAGAAACAACCCTAAACCCCTAACAAAAAACACTGACCCCCTAACAACAAACAACACTAAACCCCTAACAAGAAACTAACCTAACCCCATAACAACAAACAACACTAACCCCGTAACAACAAACAACCCTAACCCCCAAACAACAAACAACCCTAACCCCCTAACAACAAACAATCCTAACCCCCGAACAACCAACAACACTAACCCCCTAAACACAATAAAGACTAACACTCTAACAACAAAAACCACTAAACCCCAACAAGAAACAAACCTAAACCCCTAACAACAAACAACACTAACCCCCTAACAACAAACAACCCTAACCAAACAACAAACAAACCTAACCCACTAACAACAAACAACACTAACACCCTAACAACAAACAACCCTAACCCCCTAACAACAAACAACACTAACTCCCTAACAACAAACAACCCTAAATCCCTAACATCAAAGAACACTAACCCCCTAACAACACAAAACACTAACACCCTAACAACAAACACTAACCCCCAAACAACAAACAACCCTAACCCCTAAAAACCAAAAACACTAAACCACTAACAACAAACAACCCTAGCCCACTAACAAGAAACAACCCTAACCCCCTAACAACAAACAACACTAACCCCCTAACAACAAACAACCCTAAACCCCTAACATCAAAGAACACTAACACCCTAACAGCAAACAACCCTAGCCCCCTAACAACAAACACTAACCCACTAACAACAAACAACCCTAACCCACTAACAACAAACAACCCTAACCCCCTAACAACAAACAACCCTAAACCCCTAACATCAAACAACACTAACCCCCTAACAACACAAAACACTAACACCCTAACAACAAACAACACTAACACCCTAACAACAAAAACCACTAAACCCCAACAAGAAACAACCCTAAACCCCTAACAACAAACACTAACCCCCTAACAACAAACAACAATAAACCCCTAACAAGAAACTAACCTAACCCCGTAACAACAAACAACACTAACCCCGTAACAAGAAAGAACCCTAACCCCCAAACAACAAACAACCCTAACCCCCTAACAACAAACAATCCTAACCCCCGAACAACCAACAACACTAACCCCCTAACCACAATAAAGACTAACACCCTAACAACAAAAACCACTAAACCCCAACAAGAAACAACGCTAAACACCTAACAACAAACAACACTAAACCCCTAACAACAAACAACCCTAACCAAACAACAAACAAACCTAACCCACTAACAACAAACAACACTAACACCCTAACAACAAACAACCCTAACCCCTAACAACAAACAACACTAACACCCTAACAACAAACAACCCTAACCAAACAACAAACAAACCTAACCCACTAACAACAAACAACACTAACACCCTAACAACAAACAACCCTAACCCCTAACAACAAACAACACTAACACCCTAACAAACAACCCTAACCCCCTAACAACAAACTACACTAACACCGTAACAACAATCAACCCTAAACCCCTAACATCAAAGAACACTAACCCACTAACAACAAACAACCCTAACCCACTAACAACAAACAACCCTAACACCCTAACAACAAACAACAGTAACTCCGTAACAACAAACAACCCTAAACCCCTAACATCAAAAAACACTAACCCCCTAACAACACAAAACACTAACACCCTAACAACAAACAACACTAACACCCTAACAACAAACAAACCTAACCCCCTAACAACAAACAACAGTAACACCCTAACCAGAAACAACCCTAACCCCCTAACAACAAACAACACTAACCCCCTAACAACAAACAACCCTAACCCCTAACAACAAACAACACTAACACCCTAACAACAAAAAACACTAACACCCTAACAACAAGAACCACTAAACCCCAACAAGAAACAACCCTAAAACCCTAACAACAAACACTAACCCCCTAACAATAAACAACACTAAACCCCTAACAAGAAACTACCCTAACCCCGTAACAACAAACAACACTAACCCCGTAACAACAAACAACCCTAACCCCCTAACAACAAACAACACTAACACCCTAACAACAAACAACCCTAAACCCCTAACATCAAAGAACACTAACCCACTAACAACAAACAACCCTAACCCACTAACAACAAACAACCCTAACACCCTAACAACAAACAACACTAACCCCCTAACAGCAAACAACCCTAAACCCCTAACATCAAACAACCCTAACCCCCTAACAACACAAAACACTAACACCCTAACAACACAAAACACTAACACCCTAACAACAAACAACACTAACACCCTAACAACAAAAACCACTAAACCCCCACAAGAAACTACCCTAAAACCCTAACAACAAACAGCACTAACCCCCTAACAACAAACAACCCTAACCAAACAACAAACAAACCTAACCCACTAACAACAAACAACACTAACACCCGAACAACAAACAACCCTAACCCCCTAACAACAAACAACACTAACACCCTAACAACAAACAACCCTAACCCCCTAACAACAAAGAACACTAACCCCCAACAACAAACAACCCTAAACCCCTAACATCAAAGAACACTAACACCCTAACAACAAACAACCCTAACCCCCAACAACAAACACTAACCCCCAAACAACAAACAACCCTAAAACCCTAAAAGCAAACAACACTAAACCCCTAAACACAAACAACACTAAGCCCCTAACAACAAACAACACTAACACCCGAACAACAAACACCACTAAACCCCAACAAGAAACAACCCTAAGCCCCTAACAACAAACAACACTAACCCCCTAACAAGAAACAACCCTAAACCCCTAACAACAAACAACACTAAAACCCTAACAACAAACAACACTAACACCCTAAGAACAAAAAACACTAACGCCCTAAGAAGAAACAACACTAACCCCCAGCAACGAACAATACTAACCCCCTAACAACACAAATCCTAACCTCTTATTAACAAACAACCCTAACCCACTAACAACAAACAACCCTAACACCCTAACAACAAACAACACTAACCCCCTAACAACAAACAACCCTAAACCCCTAACATCAAAGAACACTAACACCCTAACAACAAACAACCCTAGCCCCCTAACAACAAACACTAACCCCCAAACAACAAACAACCCTAACCCCTAAAAACCAAAAACACTAACCCACTAACAACAAACAACCCTAACCCACTAACAACAAACAACCCTAACCCCCTAACAACAAACAACCCTAAACCCCTAACATCAAACAACACTAACCTCCTAACAACACAAAACACTAACACCCTAACAACAAACAACACTAACACCCTAACAACAAAAACCACTAAACCCGAACAAGAAACAACCCTAGAGGCGGAGCCAAGATGGCGGACTAGGCAGACGCTACCTCGGATCCCTCTTACAACAAAGACACGGAAAAACAAGTGAATCGATCACATACATAACAATCTACGAACCCTGAACAACAAACACAGATTTAGAGACGGAGAACGAACTAATACGGGGAAGCAGCGATTATTTCCAGAGCCTGGAGCCAGCGTACCAGTCAGGTACGGCACAAGCACAGAGACCTGCTCTACCCCCCTGAACTAACCCCGGGAGGGGGACTAGCCGGTTCCACGGGCGGCGTGGGACGCAGCCGTTAGGAGAAGTCCCCGGGAGGCAGTGACTGATCTTGGAGCAGAAAGAGCAGCATCCGAGCCGGGGAACCGTCCCGCAGGGATTTGGACTGCACGCAGGTACGCCATAAACACGGAGAGTTGCTCCACCCCCTGAACTAACCCCGGGAAGGTGGCCAGCCGGGTCACGCGGGCGGCGTGGGACGCAGCCGGTAGGAGAAGTCCCCGGGAGGCAGCGACTGATATTGGAGCGGGGAGAACAGCGTTCCAGCCGGGACACTCGGTCGCGGCACAAGCACGGGGAGCTACTCCACCCATCTGAACTAACCCCGGGAGGGGGCCCACGTGGTTCACGGGGGCGGCACGGCCACGTGGCTGGAGGGACGAGAAGTCCCCGGGAGGCAGCGACTGATTTTGGAGTCGAGAGTGCACCGTCCCAGTAGGGGAGCCTTGACGCTGGGCGTGGGGCTGGAAGCGGAGGATCTGACCGTGACTCCAGCGGGCCAGACCCCCTGGGGGCAATCTCCACACAGCCAGCACACATAGGCGACGCGCCCGCGGGAATCTCAGATATAATAGTCATTCCAAGCAAGACAAGCAACTCTGGTTATATTCTGAGGTGCTACTCTCCTATCTCTCTGTTCCCTCCCCCACCCTCCCCAGGCGGCTTCATTAACATCTGAATAGCCTGAGCCAGAGGGAGAACTCTGATAGGGATCTGACTGCTGTTTTTTTTTAGCGGATTTTCTGGAAAAACTAGTTTCCCAGTGATGGCTCGGAGACAACAATCCATATCAAACCACTTAAAGAAGCAGACCGTGACAGCTTCTCCAACCCCCCAAACAAAAGAATCAAAATCTTTCCCAAATGAAGATACAATTTTGGAATTATCAGATACAGAATATAAAAAACTAATTTACAGAATGCTTAATGATATCACAAATGAAATTAGGATATCTGCAGAAAAAGCCAAGGAACACACTGATAAAACTGTTGAAGAACTCAAAAAGATTATTCAAGAACATACTGGAAAAATTAATAAGTTGCAAGAATCCATAGAGAGACAACATGTAGAAATCCAAAAGATTAACAATAAAATAACAGAATTAGACAACACACTAGGAAGTCAGAGGAGCAGACTCGAGCAACTAGAATGCAGACTGGGACATCTGGAGGACCAGGGAATCAACACCAACATAGCTGAAAAAAAATCAGATAAAAGAATTAAAAAAAATGAAGAAACCCTAAGAATTATGTGGGACTCTATCAAGAAGGATAACCTGCGGGTGATTGGAGTCCCAGAACAGGGAGGGGGGACAGAAAACACAGAGAAAATAGTTGAAGAACTTCTGACAGAAAACTTCCCTGACATCATGAAAGACGAAAGGATATCTATCCAAGATGCTCATCGAACCCCATTTAAGATTGATACAAAAAGAAAAACACCGAGACATATTATCATCAAACTCACCAAAACCAAAGATAAACAGAAAATTTTAAAAGCAGCCAGGGAGAAAAGAAAGGTTTCCTTCAAGGGAGAATCAGTAAGAATATGTTCTGACTACTCAGCAGAAACCATGCAGGCAAGAAGGGAATGGGACGACATATACAGAACACTGAAGGAGAAAAACTGCCAACCAAGGATCATATATCCAGCAAAACTCTCTCTGAAATATGAAGGTGAAATTAAGATATTTACAGACAAACACAAGTTTAGAGAATTTGCAAAAACCAAACCAAAGCTACAAGAAATACTAAAGGATATTGTTTGGTCAGAGAACCAATAATATCAGATATCAGCACAACACAAGGTCACAAAACAGAACGTCCTGATATCAACTCAGATAGGGAAATCACAAAAACAAACAAATTAAGATTAATTAAAAAAAAAAAATACACATAACAGGGAATCATGGAAGTCAATAGGTAAAAGATCACAATAATCAAAAAGAGGGACTAAATACAGGAGGCATTGAACTGCCATATGGAGAGTGATACAAGGCGATATAGAACAATACAAGTTAGGTTTTTACTTAGAAAAATAGGGGTATATAATGAGGTAACCACAAAAAGGTATAACAACTCTATAACTCAAGACAAAAACCAAGAAAAACGTAACGACTCAACTAACATAAAGTCAAACACTATGAAAGTGAGGATCTCACAATTTACTAAGAAAAACGCCTCAGCACAAAAAAGTATGTGGAAAAATGAAATTGTCAACAACACACATAAAAAGGCATCAAAATGACAGCACTAAAAACTTATTTATCTATAATTACGCTGAATGTAAATGGACTAAATGCACCAATAAAGAGACAGAGAGTCACAGACTGGATAAAGAAACACGATCCATCTATATGCTGCCTACAAGAGACACACCTTAGACTTAGAGACACAAACAAACTAAAACTCAAAGGATGGAAAAAAGTATATCAAGCAAACAATAAGCAAAAAAGAAGAGGAGTAGCAATATTAATTTCTGACAAAATAGACTTTAGACTTAAATCCACCACAAAGGATAAAGAAGGACACTATATAATGATAAAAGGGACAATTGATCAGGAAGACATAACCATATTAAATATTTATGCACCCAATGACAGGGCTGCAAGATACGTAAATCAAATTTTAACAGAATTGAAAAGCAAGATCGATACCTCCACAATTATAGTAGGAGACTTCAACACACCACTTTCGGAGAAGGACAGGACATCCAGTAAGAAGCTCAACAGAGACACGGAAGATCTACTTACAACAATCAACCAACTTGACCTCATTGACTTATACAGAACTCTCCACCCAACTGCTGCAAAATATACTTTTTTTTCTAGCGCACATGGAACATTCTCTAGAATAGACCACATATTAAGTCATAAAACAAACCTTTGCAGAGTCCAAAACATCGAAATATTACAAAGCATCTTCTCAGACCACAAGGCAATAAAACTAGAGATCAATAACAGAAAAACGAGGGAAAAGAAATCAAATACTTGGAAAATGAACAATACCCTCCTGAAAAAAGACTGGGTTATAGAAGACATCAAGGAGGGAATAAGGAAATTCATAGAAAGCAACGAGAATGAAAATACTTCCTATCAAAACCTCTGGGACACAGCAAAAGCAGTGCTCAGAGGTCAATTTATATCAATAAATGCACACATACAAAAAGAAGAAAGAGCCAAAATCAGAGAACTGTCCCTACAACTTGAACAAATAGAAAGTGAGCAACAAAAGAATCCATCAGGCACCAGAAGAAAACAAATAATAAAAATTAGAGCTGAACTAAATGAATTAGAGAACAGAAAAACAATCGAAAGAATTAACAAAGCCAAAAGCTGGTTCTTTGAAAAAATTAACAAAATTGATAAACCATTGGCTAGACTGACTAAAGAAATACAGGAAAGGAAACAAATAACCCGAATAAGAAATGAGAAGGACCACATCACAACAGAACCAAATGAAATTAAAAGAATCATTTCAGATTATTATGAAAAATTGTACTCTAACAAATTTGAAAACCTAGAAGAAATGGATGAATTCCTGGAAAAACACTACCTACCTAAACTAACACATTCAGAAGTAGAACAACTAAATAGACCCATAACAAAAAAAGAGATTGAAACGGTAATCAAAAAACTCCCAACAAAAAAAAGTCCTGGCCCGGACGGCTTCACTGCAGAGTTCTATCAAATTTTCAGAGAAGAGTTAACACCACTACTACTAAAGGTATTCCAAAGCATAGAAAATGACGGAATACTACCCAACTCATTCTATGAAGCCACCATCTCCCTGATACCAAAACCAGGTAAAGACATTACAAAAAAAGAAAATTATAGACCTATATCCCTCATGAACATTGATGCAAAAATCCTCAACAAAATTCTAGCCAATAGAATCCAACGACACATCAAAAAAATAATTCACCCTGATCAAGTGGGATTTATACCAGGTATGCAAGGCTGGTTTAATATCAGAAAAACCATTAATGTAATCCATCACATAAATAAAACAAAAGACAAAAACCACATGATCTTATCAATTGATGCAGAAAAGGCATTTGACAAAGTCCAACACCCATTCATGATAAAAACTCTTACCAAAATAGGAATTGAAGGAAAATTCCTCAACATAATAAAGGGCATCTATGCAAAGCCAACAGCCAATATCACTCTAAATGGAGAGAACCTGAAAGCATTTCCCTTGAGAACGGGAACCAGACAAGGATGCCCTTTATCACCGCTCTTATTCAACATCGTGTTGGAAGTCTTAGCCAGGGCAATCAGGCTAGACAAAGAAATAAAAGGTATCCGGATTGGCAAGGAAGAAGTAAAGTTATCACTATTTGCAGATGACATGATTATATACATGGAAAACCCTAAGGAATCCTCCAGAAAACTACTGAAACTAATAGAAGAGTTTGGCAGAGTCTCAGGTTGTAAAATAAACATACAAAAATCACTTGGATTCCTCTACATCAACAAAAAGAACACCGAAGAGGAAATAACCAAATCAATACCATTCACGGTAGCCCCCAAGAAGATAAGATACTTAGGAATAAATCTTACCAAGGATGTAAAAGACCTATACAAAGAAAACTACAAAGCTCTACTACAAGAAATTCAAAAGGACATACTTAAGTGGAAAAACATACCTTGCTCATGGATAGGAAGACTTAACATAGTAAAAATGTCTATTCTACCAAAAGCCATCTATACATTTAACGCACTTCCGATCCAAATTCCAATGTCATATTTTAAGGGGATAGAGAAACAAATCACCAATTTCATATGGAAGGGAAAGAAGCCCCGGATAAGCAAAGCACTACTGAAAAAGAAGAAAGTGGGAGGCCTCACCTTACCTGACTTCAGAACCTATTATACAGCCACAGTAGTCAAAACAGCCTGGTATTGGTACAACAACAGACACATAGACCAATGGAACAGAATTGAGAACCCAGACATAGATCCATCCACGTATGAGCAGCTGATATTTGACAAAGGACCAGTGTCAATTAACTGGGGAAAAGACAGCCTTTTTAACAAATGGTGCTGGCATAACTGGATATCCATTTGCAAAAAAATGAAACAGGACCCATACCTCACACCATGCACAAAAACTAACTCCAAGTGGATCAAAGACCTAAACATAAAGACTAAAACGATAAAGATCATGGAAGAAAAAATTGGGACAACCCTAGGAGCCCTAATACAAGGTATAAACAGAATACAAAACATTACCAAAAATGATGAAGAGAAACCCGATAACTGGGAGCTCCTAAAAATCAAACACCTATGCTCATCTAAAGACTTCACCAAAAGAGTAAAAAGACCACCTACAGATTGGGAAAGAATTTTCAGCTATGACATCTCCGACCAGCGCCTGATCTCTAAAATCAACATGATTCTGTCAAAACTCAACCACAAAAAGACAAACAACCCAATCAAGAAGTGGGCAAAGGATATGAACACACATTTCTCTAAAGAAGATATTCAGGCAGCCAACAGATACATGAGAAAATGCTCTCGATCATTAGCCATTAGAGAAATGCAAATTAAAACTACGATGAGATTTCATCTCACACCAGCAAGGCTGGCATTAATCCAAAAAACACAAAATAATAAATGTTGGAGAGGCTGCGGAGAGATTGGAACTCTCATACACTGCTGGTGGGAATGTAAAATGGTACAACCACTTTGGAAATCTATCTGGCGTTATCTTAAACAGTTAGAAATAGAACTACCATACAACCCAGAAATCCCACTCCTCGGAATATACCCTAGAGATACAAGAGCCTTCATACAAACAGATATATGCACACCCATGTTTATTGCAGCTCTGTTTACAATAGCAAAAAGTTGGAAGCAACCAAGGTGTCCATCAACGGATGAATGGGTAAATAAATTGTGGTATATTCACACAATGGAATACTACGCATCGATAAAGAACAGTGACGAATCTCTGAAACATTTCACAACATGGAGAAACCTGGAAGGCATTATGCTGAGCGAAATGAGTCAGAGGCAAAAGGACAAATATTGTATAAGACCACTATTATAAGATCTTGAGAA
This sequence comes from Elephas maximus indicus, assembly GCF_024166365.1. Taxonomy (NCBI): domain Eukaryota; kingdom Metazoa; phylum Chordata; class Mammalia; order Proboscidea; family Elephantidae; genus Elephas; species Elephas maximus. The sequence continues at coordinate 2,338,257 of NW_026060236.1, forward strand.
ATAGTAAACCTGAGAACACATACTTTTGTGGTTACGAGGGGGGGAGGGAGGGAGGGTGGGAGAGGGTTTTTTATTGATCAGTAGATAAGAACTGCTTTAGGTGAAGGGAAAGACAACACTCAATACATGGAAGGTCAGCTCAATTGGATTGGACCAAAAGCAAAGAAGTTTCCGGGATAAAATGAATGCTTCAAAGCTCAGCGGAGCAAGCGCGGGGGTCTGGGGAACATGGTTTGCGGGGACTTCTAAGTCAATTGGCAAAATAATTCTACTATGAAATCATTCTGCATCCCACTTTGAAATGTGGCGTCTGGGGTCTTAAATGCTAACAAGCAGCCATCTAAGATGCAGCAATTGGTCTCAACCCACCTGGAGCAAAGGAAAATGAAGAACACCAAGCCCACATGACAACTAAGAGCCCAAGAGACAGAAAGGGCCACATGAACCAGAGACCTACATCATCCTGAGACCAGAAGAACTAGTTGGTGCCCGGCCACAATCGATGACTGCCCTGACAGGGAGCTCAGCAGAGGACCCCTGAGGGAGCAGGAGAGCAGTGGGATGCAGACCCCAAATTCTCATAAAAAGACCAAACTTAATGGTCTGACTGAGACTGGAGGAATCCCGGCGGTCATGCTCTCCAGACCTTCTGTTGACACAGGACAGGAACCATCCCTGAAGACAACTCATCAGACATGAAAGGGACTGGTCAGCGGGTGGGAGAGAGACGCTGATGAAGAGTGAGCTAATTATATCAGGTGTACACTTGAGACTGTGTTGGCAACTCTTGTCTGGAGGGGGGTGGGAGGATAGAGAGAGAGGGAAGCCGGCAAAATTGTCAAGAAAGGAGAGACTGAAAGGGCTGACTCAAGACGGGGAGAGTAAGTGGGAGTAGGGAGTGAGATGTATGTAAACTTATATGTGACAGACTGATTGGATTTGTAAACGTTCACTTGAAGCTTAATAAAAATTATTATAAAAAAAAAAAAAAGAAACAACCCTAAACCCCTAACAAAAAACACTGACCCCCTAACAACAAACAACACTAAACCCCTAACAAGAAACTAACCTAACCCCGTAACAACAAACAACACTAACCCCGTAATAACAAACAACCCTAACCCCCAAACAACAAACAACCCTAACCCCCTAACAACAAACAATCCTAACCCCCGAACAACCAACAACACTAACCCCCTAAACACAATAAAGACTAACACTCTAACAACAAAAACCACTAAACCCCAACAAGAAACAAACCTAAACCCCTAACAACAAACAACACTAACCCCCTAACAACAAACAACCCTAACCAAACAACAAACAAACCTAACCCACTAACAACAAACAACACTAACACCCTAACAACAAACAACCCTAACCCCTAACAACAAACAACACTAACACCCTAACAACAAACAACCCTAACCCCCTAAGAACAAACAACACTAACGCCCTAAGAACAAACAACACTAAACCCCAGCAACGAGCAATACTAACCCCCTAACAACACAAAACCTAACCTCTTATCAAGAAACAACCCTAACCCACTAACAACAAACAACCCTAACACCCTAACAACAAACAACACTAACCCCCTAACAACAAACAACCCTAAACCCCTAACATCAAAGAACACTAACACCCTAACAACAAGCAACCCTAGCCCCCTAACAACAAACACTAACCCCCAAACAACAAACAACCCTAACCCCTGAAAACCAAAAACACTAACCCACTAACAACAATCAACCCTAACCCACTAACAACAAACAACCCTAACCCCCTAACAACAAACAACCCTAAACCCCTAACATCAAACAACACTAAACCCCTAACAACACAAAACACTAACACCCTAACAACAAACACCACTAACACCCTAACAACAAAAACCACTAAACCCCAACAAGAAACAACCCTAAACCCCTAACAACAAACACTAACCCCCTAACAACAAACAACACTAAACCCCTAACAAGAAACTAACCTAACCCCGTAACAACAAACAACACTAACCCCGTAACAACAAACAACACTAACCCCCAAACAACAAACAACCCTAAACCCCTAACAACAAACAATCCTAACCCCCGAACAACCAACAACACTAACTCCCTAACCACAATAAAGACTAACACCCTAACAACAAAAACCACTAAACCCCAACAAGAAACAACCCTAAACCCCTAACAGCAAACACTAACCCCCTAACAAAAAACAACACTAAACCCCTAACAAGAAATTACCCTAACCCCTTAACAACAAACACCACTAACCCCGTAACAACAAACAACCCTAACCCCGTAACAACAAACAACCCTAACCAAACAACAAACAAACCTAACCCACTAACAACAAACAACACTAACACCCTAACAACAAACAACCCTAACCCCTAACAACAAACAACACTAACACCCTAACAACAAACAACCCTAACCCCCTAACAACAAACAACACTAACGCCCTAACAACAAACAACCCTAAATCCCTAACATCAAAGAACACTAACCCCCTAACAACACAAAACACTAACACCCTAACAACAAACCCTAACCCCCGAACAACAATCTACCCTAACTCCTAAAAACCAAAAACACTAAACCACTAACAACAAACAACCCTAACCCACTAACAACAAACAACCCTAACACCCTAACAACAAACAACACTAACCCCCTAACAACACAAAACACTAACACCCTAACAACAAACAACACTAACACCCTAACAACAAAAACCACTAAACTCCAACAAGAAACAACCCTAAACCCCTAACAACAAACACTAACCCCCTAACAACAAGCAACACTAAACCCCTAACAAGAAACTACCCTAACCCCGTAACAACAAACAACACTAACCAGGTAAGAACAAACAACCCTAACCCCCAAACAACAAACAACCCTAAACCCCTAACATCAAAGAACACTAACACCGTAACTACAAACAACCCTAACCCCCTAACAACAAACACCAACCCCCAAGCAACAAACAACCCTAACCCCGAAAAACCAAAAACACTAACCCACTAACAACAAACAACCCTAACCCCCTAACAACAAACAACCCTAAACCCCAAACATGAAACAACACTAACCCCCTAACAACACAAAACACTAACACCCTAACAACAAACAACACTAACAGCCTAACAACAAAAACCACTAAACCCCAACAAGAAACAACCCGAAACCCCTAACAACAAACAACACTAACCCCCTAACAACAAACAACCCTAACCAAACAACAAACAAACCTAACCCGCTAACAACAAACAACACTAACACCCTAACAACAAACAACCCTAACCCCCTAACAACAAACAACACTAACCCCCTAACAACAAAAAACCCTAAACCCCTAACATCAAAGAACACTAACACCCTAACAACAAAGAACCCTAACCCCCTAACAACAAACACTAACCCCCAAACAACAAACAACCCTAACACCTGAAAACCAAAAACACTAACCCACTAACAACAAACAACCCTAACCCACTAACAACAAACACCCTAACACCCTCACAACAAACAACACTAACCCCCTAACAACAAACAACCCTAAACCACTAACAACAAACAACCCTAACACCCTAACAACAAACAACCCTAAACCCCTAACATCAAACAACACTAACCCCCTAACAACACAAAACACTAACACCCTAACAACAAACAACACTAACACCCTAACAACAAAAACCACTAAACCCCAACAAGAAACAACCCTAAACCCCTAACAACAAACACTAACCCCCTAACAACAAACAACACTAAACTCCTAACAAGAAACTAACCTAACCCCGTAACAACAAACACTAACCCCGTAACAACAAAGAACCCAAACCCCCAAACAACAAACAAGCCTAACACCTAAAAACCAAAAACACTAACCCACTAACAACAAACAACCCTAACCCACTAACAACAAACAACCCTAACCCCCTAACAACAAAGAACCCTAAACCCCTAACATCAAACAACACTAACCTCCTAACAACACAAAACACTAACACCCTAACAACAAACAGCACTAACCCCCGAACAACCAACAACACTAACCCCCTAACCACAATAAAGACTAACACCCTAACAACAAAAACCACTACACCCCAACAAGAAACAACCCTAAACGCCTAACAACAAACAACACTAACCCCCTAACAACAAACAACCCTAACCAAACAACAAACAAACCTAACCCACTAACAACAAACAACACTAACACCCTAACAACAAACAACCCTAACCCCTAACAAAAAACAACACTAACACCCTAACAACAAACAACCCTAACCCCCTAACAACAAACAATACTAACCCCCTAAAAACAAACAACCCTAAATCCCTAACATCAAAGAACACTAACCCCCTAACAACACAAAACACTAACACCCTAACAACAAACACTAACCCCCAAACAACAAACAACCCTAACCCCTAAAAACCAAAAACACTAAACCACTAACAACAAACAACCCTAGCCCACTAACAACAAACAACCCTAACACCCTAACAACAAACAACACTAACCCCCTAACAACAAACAACCCTAAACCCCTAACATCAAAGAACACTAACACCCTAACATCAAACAACCCTAGCCCCCTAACAACAAACACTAACCCCCAAACAACAAACAATCCTAACCCCTCAAAACCAAAAACACTAACCCACTAACAACAAACAACCCTAACCCACTAACAACAAACAACCCTAACCCCCTAACAACAAACAACCCTAAACCCCTAACATCAAACAACACTAACCCCCTAACAACACAAAACACTAACACCCTAACAACAAACAACACTAACACCCTAACAACAAAAACCACTAAACCCGAACAAGAAACAACCCTAAACCCCTAACAACAAACACTAACCCCCTAACAACAAACAACAATAAACCCCTAACAAGAAACTAACCTAACCCCGTAACAACAAACAACACTAACCCCGTAACAAGAAAGAACCCTAACCCCCAAACAACAAACAACCCTAACCCCCTAACAACAAACAATCCTAACCCCCGAACAACCAACAACACTAACCCCCTAACCACAATAAAGACTAACACCCTAACAACAAAAATCACTAAACCCCAACAAGAAACAACGCTAAACCCCTAACAACAAACAACACTAACCCCCTAACAACAAACAACCCTAACCAAACAACAAACAAACCTAACCATCTAACAACAAACAACACTAACACCCTAACAACAAACAACCCTAACCCCTAACAACAAACAACACTAACACCCTAACAAACAATCCTAACCCCCTAACAACAAACAACACTAACACCCTAACAACAAACAACCCTAAACCCCTAACATCAAAGAACACTAACCCACTAACAACAAACAACCCTAACCCACTAACAACAAACAACCCTAACACCCTAACAACAAACAACAGTAACCCCCTAACAACAAACAACCCTAAACCCCTAACATCAAAAAACACTAACCCCCTAACAGCACAAAACACTAACACCCTAACAACAAACAACACTAACACCCTAACAACAAGAAGCACTAAACCCCAACAAGAAACAACCCTAAAACCCTAACAACAAACACTAACCCCCTAACAATAAACAACACTAAACCCCTAACAAGAAACTAACCTAACCCCGTAACAAAAAACAACACTAACCCCGAAACAACAAACAACCCTAACCCCAAACAACAAACAACCCTAACCCCCTAACAACAAACAATCCTAACCCCCGAACAACCAACAACACTAACCCCCTAACCACAGTATACACTAACACCCTAACAACAAAAACCACTAAACCCCAACAAGAAACTACCCTAAAACCCTAACAACAAACAACACTAAACCCCTAACAACAAACAACCCTAACCAAACAACAAACAAAGCTAACCCACTAACAACAAACAAAGCTAACCCACTAACAACAAACAATACTAACACCCGAACAACAAACAACACTAACACCCTAACAACAAACAACCCTAACCCCCTAACAACAAACAACACTAACCCCCAACAACAAACAACACTAAACCCCTAACATCAAAGAACACTAACACCCTAACAACAAACAACCCTAACCCCCTAACAACAAACACTAACCCCCAAACAACAAACAACCCTAAAACCCTAAAAGCAAACAACACTAAACCCCTAAACACAAACAACACTAAGCCCCTAACAACAAACAACACTAACCCCCTAACAACAAACAACCCTAAACCCCTAACATCAAAGAACACTAACACCCTAACAACAAACAACCCTAGCCCCCTAACAGCAAACACTAACCCCCAAACAACAAACAACCCTAACCCCTAAAAACCAAAAACACTAACCCACTAACAACAAACAACCCTAACCCACTAACAACAAACAACCCTAACCCCCTAACAACAAACAACCCTAAACCCCTAACATCAAACAACACTAACCCCCTAACAACACAAAACACTAACACCCTAACAACAAAAACCACTAAACCCGAACAAGAAACAACCCTAAACCCCTAACAACAAACACTAACCCCCTAACAACAAACAACAATAAACCCCTAACAAGAAACTAACCTAACCCCGTAACAACAAACAACACTAACCCCGTAACAAGAAAGAACCCTAACCCCCAAACAACAAACAACCCTAACCCCCTAACAACAAACAATCCTAACCCCCGAACAACCAACAACACTAACCCCCTAACCACAATAAAGACTAACACCCTAACAACAAAAACCACTAAACCCCAACAAGAAACAACGCTAAACACCTAACAACAAACAACACTAACCCCCTAACAACAAACAACCCTAACCAAACAACAAACAAACCTAACCCACTAACAACAAACAACACTAACACCCTAACAACAAACAACCCTAACCCCTAACAACAAACAACACTAACACCCTAACAAACAACGCTAACCCCTAACAACAAACAACACTAACACCCTAACAAACAACCCTAACCCCCTAACAAGAACAACACTAACACCCTAACAACAAACAACCCTAAACCCCTAACATCAAAGAACACTAACCCACTAACAACAAACAACCCTAACCCACTAACAACAAACAACCCTAACACCCTAACAACAAACAACACTAACCCCCTAACAACAAACAACCCTAAACCCCTAACATCAAAAAACACTAACCCCCTAACAGCACAAAACACTAACACCCTAACAACAAACAACACTAACACCCTAACAACAAGAAGCACTAAACCCCAACAAGAAACAACCCTAAAATCCTAACAACAAACACTAACCCCCTAACAATAAACAACACTAAACCCCTAACAAGAAACTAACCTAACCCCGTAACAACAAACAACACTAACCCCGTAACAACAAACAACCCTAACCCCCAAACAACAAACAACCCTAACCCCCTAACAACAAACAATCCTAACCCCCGAACAACCAACAACACTAAACCCCTAACCACAGTATACACTAACACCCTAACAACAAAAACCACTAAACCCCAACAAGAAACAACCCTAAAACCCTAACAACAAACACTAACCCCCTAACAATAAACAACACTAAACCCCTAACAAGAAACTACCCTAACCCCGTAACAACAAACAACACTAACCCCGTAACAACAAACAACCCTAACCCCCTAACAACAAACAACACTAACACCCTAACAACAAACAACCCTAAACCCCTAACATCAAAGAACACTAACCCACTAACAACAAACAACCCTAACCCACTAACAACAATCAACCCTAACACCCTAACAACAAACAACACTAACCCCCTAACAGCAAACAACCCTAAACCCCTAACATCAAACAACCCTAACCCCCTAACAACACAAAACACTAACACCCTAACAACACAAAACACTAACACCCTAACAACAAACAACACTAACACCCTAACAACAAAAACCACTAAACCCCAACAAGAAACTACCCTAAAACCCTAACAACAAACAACACTAACCCCCTAACAAGAAACAACCCTAACCAAACAACAAACAAACCTAACCCACTAACAACAAACAACACTAACACCCGAACAACAAACAACCCTAACCCCCTAACAACAAACAACACTAACACCCTAACAACAAACAACCCTAACCCCCTAACAACAAACAACACTAACCCCCAACAACAAACAACCCTAAACCCCTAACATCAAAGAACACTAACACCCTAACAACAAACAACCCCTAACCCCCAACAACAAACACTAACCCCCAAACAACAAACAACCCTAAAACCCTAAAAGCAAACAACACTAAACCCCTAAACACAAACAACACTAAGCCCCTAACAACAAACAACACTAACACTCGAACAACAAACACCACTAAACCCCCACAAGAAACAACCCTAAGCCCCTAACAACAAACAACACTAACCCCCTAACAAGAAACAACCCTAAACCCCTAACAACAAACAACACTAAAACCCTAACAACAAACAACACTAACACCCTAAGAACAAAAAACACTAACGCCCTAAGAAGAAACAACACTAACCCCCAGCAACGAACAATACTAACCCCCTAACAACACAAATCCTAACCTCTTATTAACAAACAACCCTAACCCACTAACAACAAACAACCCTAACACCCTAACAACAAACAACACTAACCCCCTAACAACAAACAACCCTAAACCCCTAACATCAAAGAACACTAACACCCTTACAACAAACAACCCTAGCCCCCTAACAACAAACACTAACCCCCAAACAACAAACAACCCTAACCCCTAAAAACCAAAAACACTAACCCACTAACAACAAACAACCCTAACCCACTAACAACAAACAACACTAACCCCCTAACAACAAACAACCCTAAACCCCTAACATCAAACAACACTAACCTCCTAACAACACAAAACACTAACACCCTAACAACAAACAACACTAACACCCTAACAACAAAAACCACTAAACCCGAACAAGAAACAACCCTAAACCCCTAACAAAAAACACTGACCCCCTAACAACAAACAACACTAAACCCCTAACAAGAAACTAACCTAACCCCATAACAACAAACAACACTAACCCCGTAACAACAAACAACCCTAACCCCCAAACAACAAACAACCCTAACCCCCTAACAACAAACAATCCTAACCCCCGAACAACCAACAACACTAACCCCCTAAACACAATAAAGACTAACACTCTAACAACAAAAACCACTAAACCCCAACAAGAAACAAACCTAAACCCCTAACAACAAACAACACTAACCCCCTAACAACAAACAACCCTAACCAAACAACAAACAAACCTAACCCACTAACAACAAACAACACTAACACCCTAACAACAAAGAACCCTAACCCCCTAACAACAAACAACACTAACTCCCTAACAACAAACAACCCTAAATCCCTAACATCAAAGAACACTAACCCCCTAACAACACAAAACACTAACACCCTAACAACAAACACTAACCCCCAAACAACAAACAACCCTAACCCCTAAAAACCAAAAACACTAAACCACTAACAACAAACAACCCTAGCCCACTAACAAGAAACAACCCTAACCCCCTAACAACAAACAACACTAACCCCCTAACAACAAACAACCCTAAACCCCTAACATCAAAGAACACTAACACCCTAACAGCAAACAACCCTAGCCCCCTAACAACAAACACTAACCCACTAACAACAAACAACCCTAACCCACTAACAACAAACAACCCTAACCCCCTAACAACAAACAACCCTAAACCCCTAACATCAAACAACACTAACCCCCTAACAACACAAAACACTAACACCCTAACAACAAACAACACTAACACCCTAACAACAAAAACCACTAAACCCCAACAAGAAACAACCCTAAACCCCTAACAACAAACACTAACCCCCTAACAACAAACAACAATAAACCCCTAACAAGAAACTAACCTAACCCCGTAACAACAAACAACACTAACCCCGTAACAAGAAAGAACCCTAACCCCCAAACAACAAACAACCCTAACCCCCTAACAACAAACAATCCTAACCCCCGAACAACCAACAACACTAACCCCCTAACCACAATAAAGACTAACACCCTAACAACAAAAACCACTAAACCCCAACAAGAAACAACGCTAAACACCTAACAACAAACAACACTAAACCCCTAACAACAAACAACCCTAACCAAACAACAAACAAACCTAACCCACTAACAACAAACAACACTAACACCCTAACAACAAACAACCCTAACCCCTAACAACAAACAACACTAACACCCTAACAACAAACAACCCTAACCAAACAACAAACAAACCTAACCCACTAACAACAAACAACACTAACACCCTAACAACAAACAACCCTAACCCCTAACAACAAACAACACTAACACCCTAACAAACAACCCTAACCCCCTAACAACAAACTACACTAACACCGTAACAACAATCAACCCTAAACCCCTAACATCAAAGAACACTAACCCACTAACAACAAACAACCCTAACCCACTAACAACAAACAACCCTAACACCCTAACAACAAACAACAGTAACTCCGTAACAACAAACAACCCTAAACCCCTAACATCAAAAAACACTAACCCCCTAACAACACAAAACACTAACACCCTAACAACAAACAACACTAACACCCTAACAACAAACAAACCTAACCCCCTAACAACAAACAACAGTAACACCCTAACCAGAAACAACCCTAACCCCCTAACAACAAACAACACTAACCCCCTAACAACAAACAACCCTAACCCCTAACAACAAACAACACTAACACCCTAACAACAAAAAACACTAACACCCTAACAACAAGAACCACTAAACCCCAACAAGAAACAACCCTAAAACCCTAACAACAAACACTAACCCCCTAACAATAAACAACACTAAACCCCTAACAAGAAACTACCCTAACCCCGTAACAACAAACAACACTAACCCCGTAACAACAAACAACCCTAACCCCCTAACAACAAACAACACTAACACCCTAACAACAAACAACCCTAAACCCCTAACATCAAAGAACACTAACCCACTAACAACAAACAACCCTAACCCACTAACAACAAACAACCCTAACACCCTAACAACAAACAACACTAACCCCCTAACAGCAAACAACCCTAAACCCCTAACATCAAACAACCCTAACCCCCTAACAACACAAAACACTAACACCCTAACAACACAAAACACTAACACCCTAACAACAAACAACACTAACACCCTAACAACAAAAACCACTAAACCCCCACAAGAAACTACCCTAAAACCCTAACAACAAACAGCACTAACCCCCTAACAACAAACAACCCTAACCAAACAACAAACAAACCTAACCCACTAACAACAAACAACACTAACACCCGAACAACAAACAACCCTAACCCCCTAACAACAAACAACACTAACACCCTAACAACAAACAACCCTAACCCCCTAACAACAAAGAACACTAACCCCCAACAACAAACAACCCTAAACCCCTAACATCAAAGAACACTAACACCCTAACAACAAACAACCCTAACCCCCAACAACAAACACTAACCCCCAAACAACAAACAACCCTAAAACCCTAAAAGCAAACAACACTAAACCCCTAAACACAAACAACACTAAGCCCCTAACAACAAACAACACTAACACCCGAACAACAAACACCACTAAACCCCAACAAGAAACAACCCTAAGCCCCTAACAACAAACAACACTAACCCCCTAACAAGAAACAACCCTAAACCCCTAACAACAAACAACACTAAAACCCTAACAACAAACAACACTAACACCCTAAGAACAAAAAACACTAACGCCCTAAGAAGAAACAACACTAACCCCCAGCAACGAACAATACTAACCCCCTAACAACACAAATCCTAACCTCTTATTAACAAACAACCCTAACCCACTAACAACAAACAACCCTAACACCCTAACAACAAACAACACTAACCCCCTAACAACAAACAACCCTAAACCCCTAACATCAAAGAACACTAACACCCTAACAACAAACAACCCTAGCCCCCTAACAACAAACACTAACCCCCAAACAACAAACAACCCTAACCCCTAAAAACCAAAAACACTAACCCACTAACAACAAACAACCCTAACCCACTAACAACAAACAACCCTAACCCCCTAACAACAAACAACCCTAAACCCCTAACATCAAACAACACTAACCTCCTAACAACACAAAACACTAACACCCTAACAACAAACAACACTAACACCCTAACAACAAAAACCACTAAACCCGAACAAGAAACAACCCTAGAGGCGGAGCCAAGATGGCGGACTAGGCAGACGCTACCTCGGATCCCTCTTACAACAAAGACACGGAAAAACAAGTGAATCGATCACATACATAACAATCTACGAACCCTGAACAACAAACACAGATTTAGAGACGGAGAACGAACTAATACGGGGAAGCAGCGATTATTTCCAGAGCCTGGAGCCAGCGTACCAGTCAGGTACGGCACAAGCACAGAGACCTGCTCTACCCCCCTGAACTAACCCCGGGAGGGGGACTAGCCGGTTCCACGGGCGGCGTGGGACGCAGCCGTTAGGAGAAGTCCCCGGGAGGCAGTGACTGATCTTGGAGCAGAAAGAGCAGCATCCGAGCCGGGGAACCGTCCCGCAGGGATTTGGACTGCACGCAGGTACGCCATAAACACGGAGAGTTGCTCCACCCCCTGAACTAACCCCGGGAAGGTGGCCAGCCGGGTCACGCGGGCGGCGTGGGACGCAGCCGGTAGGAGAAGTCCCCGGGAGGCAGCGACTGATATTGGAGCGGGGAGAACAGCGTTCCAGCCGGGACACTCGGTCGCGGCACAAGCACGGGGAGCTACTCCACCCATCTGAACTAACCCCGGGAGGGGGCCCACGTGGTTCACGGGGGCGGCACGGCCACGTGGCTGGAGGGACGAGAAGTCCCCGGGAGGCAGCGACTGATTTTGGAGTCGAGAGTGCACCGTCCCAGTAGGGGAGCCTTGACGCTGGGCGTGGGGCTGGAAGCGGAGGATCTGACCGTGACTCCAGCGGGCCAGACCCCCTGGGGGCAATCTCCACACAGCCAGCACACATAGGCGACGCGCCCGCGGGAATCTCAGATATAATAGTCATTCCAAGCAAGACAAGCAACTCTGGTTATATTCTGAGGTGCTACTCTCCTATCTCTCTGTTCCCTCCCCCACCCTCCCCAGGCGGCTTCATTAACATCTGAATAGCCTGAGCCAGAGGGAGAACTCTGATAGGGATCTGACTGCTGTTTTTTTTTAGCGGATTTTCTGGAAAAACTAGTTTCCCAGTGATGGCTCGGAGACAACAATCCATATCAAACCACTTAAAGAAGCAGACCGTGACAGCTTCTCCAACCCCCCAAACAAAAGAATCAAAATCTTTCCCAAATGAAGATACAATTTTGGAATTATCAGATACAGAATATAAAAAACTAATTTACAGAATGCTTAATGATATCACAAATGAAATTAGGATATCTGCAGAAAAAGCCAAGGAACACACTGATAAAACTGTTGAAGAACTCAAAAAGATTATTCAAGAACATACTGGAAAAATTAATAAGTTGCAAGAATCCATAGAGAGACAACATGTAGAAATCCAAAAGATTAACAATAAAATAACAGAATTAGACAACACACTAGGAAGTCAGAGGAGCAGACTCGAGCAACTAGAATGCAGACTGGGACATCTGGAGGACCAGGGAATCAACACCAACATAGCTGAAAAAAAATCAGATAAAAGAATTAAAAAAAATGAAGAAACCCTAAGAATTATGTGGGACTCTATCAAGAAGGATAACCTGCGGGTGATTGGAGTCCCAGAACAGGGAGGGGGGACAGAAAACACAGAGAAAATAGTTGAAGAACTTCTGACAGAAAACTTCCCTGACATCATGAAAGACGAAAGGATATCTATCCAAGATGCTCATCGAACCCCATTTAAGATTGATACAAAAAGAAAAACACCGAGACATATTATCATCAAACTCACCAAAACCAAAGATAAACAGAAAATTTTAAAAGCAGCCAGGGAGAAAAGAAAGGTTTCCTTCAAGGGAGAATCAGTAAGAATATGTTCTGACTACTCAGCAGAAACCATGCAGGCAAGAAGGGAATGGGACGACATATACAGAACACTGAAGGAGAAAAACTGCCAACCAAGGATCATATATCCAGCAAAACTCTCTCTGAAATATGAAGGTGAAATTAAGATATTTACAGACAAACACAAGTTTAGAGAATTTGCAAAAACCAAACCAAAGCTACAAGAAATACTAAAGGATATTGTTTGGTCAGAGAACCAATAATATCAGATATCAGCACAACACAAGGTCACAAAACAGAACGTCCTGATATCAACTCAGATAGGGAAATCACAAAAACAAACAAATTAAGATTAATTAAAAAAAAAAAATACACATAACAGGGAATCATGGAAGTCAATAGGTAAAAGATCACAATAATCAAAAAGAGGGACTAAATACAGGAGGCATTGAACTGCCATATGGAGAGTGATACAAGGCGATATAGAACAATACAAGTTAGGTTTTTACTTAGAAAAATAGGGGTATATAATGAGGTAACCACAAAAAGGTATAACAACTCTATAACTCAAGACAAAAACCAAGAAAAACGTAACGACTCAACTAACATAAAGTCAAACACTATGAAAGTGAGGATCTCACAATTTACTAAGAAAAACGCCTCAGCACAAAAAAGTATGTGGAAAAATGAAATTGTCAACAACACACATAAAAAGGCATCAAAATGACAGCACTAAAAACTTATTTATCTATAATTACGCTGAATGTAAATGGACTAAATGCACCAATAAAGAGACAGAGAGTCACAGACTGGATAAAGAAACACGATCCATCTATATGCTGCCTACAAGAGACACACCTTAGACTTAGAGACACAAACAAACTAAAACTCAAAGGATGGAAAAAAGTATATCAAGCAAACAATAAGCAAAAAAGAAGAGGAGTAGCAATATTAATTTCTGACAAAATAGACTTTAGACTTAAATCCACCACAAAGGATAAAGAAGGACACTATATAATGATAAAAGGGACAATTGATCAGGAAGACATAACCATATTAAATATTTATGCACCCAATGACAGGGCTGCAAGATACGTAAATCAAATTTTAACAGAATTGAAAAGCAAGATCGATACCTCCACAATTATAGTAGGAGACTTCAACACACCACTTTCGGAGAAGGACAGGACATCCAGTAAGAAGCTCAACAGAGACACGGAAGATCTACTTACAACAATCAACCAACTTGACCTCATTGACTTATACAGAACTCTCCACCCAACTGCTGCAAAATATACTTTTTTTTCTAGCGCACATGGAACATTCTCTAGAATAGACCACATATTAAGTCATAAAACAAACCTTTGCAGAGTCCAAAACATCGAAATATTACAAAGCATCTTCTCAGACCACAAGGCAATAAAACTAGAGATCAATAACAGAAAAACGAGGGAAAAGAAATCAAATACTTGGAAAATGAACAATACCCTCCTGAAAAAAGACTGGGTTATAGAAGACATCAAGGAGGGAATAAGGAAATTCATAGAAAGCAACGAGAATGAAAATACTTCCTATCAAAACCTCTGGGACACAGCAAAAGCAGTGCTCAGAGGTCAATTTATATCAATAAATGCACACATACAAAAAGAAGAAAGAGCCAAAATCAGAGAACTGTCCCTACAACTTGAACAAATAGAAAGTGAGCAACAAAAGAATCCATCAGGCACCAGAAGAAAACAAATAATAAAAATTAGAGCTGAACTAAATGAATTAGAGAACAGAAAAACAATCGAAAGAATTAACAAAGCCAAAAGCTGGTTCTTTGAAAAAATTAACAAAATTGATAAACCATTGGCTAGACTGACTAAAGAAATACAGGAAAGGAAACAAATAACCCGAATAAGAAATGAGAAGGACCACATCACAACAGAACCAAATGAAATTAAAAGAATCATTTCAGATTATTATGAAAAATTGTACTCTAACAAATTTGAAAACCTAGAAGAAATGGATGAATTCCTGGAAAAACACTACCTACCTAAACTAACACATTCAGAAGTAGAACAACTAAATAGACCCATAACAAAAAAAGAGATTGAAACGGTAATCAAAAAACTCCCAACAAAAAAAAGTCCTGGCCCGGACGGCTTCACTGCAGAGTTCTATCAAATTTTCAGAGAAGAGTTAACACCACTACTACTAAAGGTATTCCAAAGCATAGAAAATGACGGAATACTACCCAACTCATTCTATGAAGCCACCATCTCCCTGATACCAAAACCAGGTAAAGACATTACAAAAAAAGAAAATTATAGACCTATATCCCTCATGAACATTGATGCAAAAATCCTCAACAAAATTCTAGCCAATAGAATCCAACGACACATCAAAAAAATAATTCACCCTGATCAAGTGGGATTTATACCAGGTATGCAAGGCTGGTTTAATATCAGAAAAACCATTAATGTAATCCATCACATAAATAAAACAAAAGACAAAAACCACATGATCTTATCAATTGATGCAGAAAAGGCATTTGACAAAGTCCAACACCCATTCATGATAAAAACTCTTACCAAAATAGGAATTGAAGGAAAATTCCTCAACATAATAAAGGGCATCTATGCAAAGCCAACAGCCAATATCACTCTAAATGGAGAGAACCTGAAAGCATTTCCCTTGAGAACGGGAACCAGACAAGGATGCCCTTTATCACCGCTCTTATTCAACATCGTGTTGGAAGTCTTAGCCAGGGCAATCAGGCTAGACAAAGAAATAAAAGGTATCCGGATTGGCAAGGAAGAAGTAAAGTTATCACTATTTGCAGATGACATGATTATATACATGGAAAACCCTAAGGAATCCTCCAGAAAACTACTGAAACTAATAGAAGAGTTTGGCAGAGTCTCAGGTTGTAAAATAAACATACAAAAATCACTTGGATTCCTCTACATCAACAAAAAGAACACCGAAGAGGAAATAACCAAATCAATACCATTCACGGTAGCCCCCAAGAAGATAAGATACTTAGGAATAAATCTTACCAAGGATGTAAAAGACCTATACAAAGAAAACTACAAAGCTCTACTACAAGAAATTCAAAAGGACATACTTAAGTGGAAAAACATACCTTGCTCATGGATAGGAAGACTTAACATAGTAAAAATGTCTATTCTACCAAAAGCCATCTATACATTTAACGCACTTCCGATCCAAATTCCAATGTCATATTTTAAGGGGATAGAGAAACAAATCACCAATTTCATATGGAAGGGAAAGAAGCCCCGGATAAGCAAAGCACTACTGAAAAAGAAGAAAGTGGGAGGCCTCACCTTACCTGACTTCAGAACCTATTATACAGCCACAGTAGTCAAAACAGCCTGGTATTGGTACAACAACAGACACATAGACCAATGGAACAGAATTGAGAACCCAGACATAGATCCATCCACGTATGAGCAGCTGATATTTGACAAAGGACCAGTGTCAATTAACTGGGGAAAAGACAGCCTTTTTAACAAATGGTGCTGGCATAACTGGATATCCATTTGCAAAAAAATGAAACAGGACCCATACCTCACACCATGCACAAAAACTAACTCCAAGTGGATCAAAGACCTAAACATAAAGACTAAAACGATAAAGATCATGGAAGAAAAAATTGGGACAACCCTAGGAGCCCTAATACAAGGTATAAACAGAATACAAAACATTACCAAAAATGATGAAGAGAAACCCGATAACTGGGAGCTCCTAAAAATCAAACACCTATGCTCATCTAAAGACTTCACCAAAAGAGTAAAAAGACCACCTACAGATTGGGAAAGAATTTTCAGCTATGACATCTCCGACCAGCGCCTGATCTCTAAAATCAACATGATTCTGTCAAAACTCAACCACAAAAAGACAAACAACCCAATCAAGAAGTGGGCAAAGGATATGAACACACATTTCTCTAAAGAAGATATTCAGGCAGCCAACAGATACATGAGAAAATGCTCTCGATCATTAGCCATTAGAGAAATGCAAATTAAAACTACGATGAGATTTCATCTCACACCAGCAAGGCTGGCATTAATCCAAAAAACACAAAATAATAAATGTTGGAGAGGCTGCGGAGAGATTGGAACTCTCATACACTGCTGGTGGGAATGTAAAATGGTACAACCACTTTGGAAATCTATCTGGCGTTATCTTAAACAGTTAGAAATAGAACTACCATACAACCCAGAAATCCCACTCCTCGGAATATACCCTAGAGATACAAGAGCCTTCATACAAACAGATATATGCACACCCATGTTTATTGCAGCTCTGTTTACAATAGCAAAAAGTTGGAAGCAACCAAGGTGTCCATCAACGGATGAATGGGTAAATAAATTGTGGTATATTCACACAATGGAATACTACGCATCGATAAAGAACAGTGACGAATCTCTGAAACATTTCACAACATGGAGAAACCTGGAAGGCATTATGCTGAGCGAAATGAGTCAGAGGCAAAAGGACAAATATTGTATAAGACCACTATTATAAGATCTTGAGAAATAGTAAACCTGAGAACACATACTTTTGTGGTTACGAGGGGGGGAGGGAGGGAGGGTGGGAGAGGGTTTTTTATTGATCAGTAGATAAGAACTGCTTTAGGTGAAGGGAAAGACAACACTCAATACATGGAAGGTCAGCTCAATTGGATTGGACCAAAAGCAAAGAAGTTTCCGGGATAAAATGAATGCTTCAAAGCTCAGCGGAGCAAGCGCGGGGGTCTGGGGAACATGGTTTGCGGGGACTTCTAAGTCAATTGGCAAAATAATTCTACTATGAAATCATTCTGCATCCCACTTTGAAATGTGGCGTCTGGGGTCTTAAATGCTAACAAGCAGCCATCTAAGATGCAGCAATTGGTCTCAACCCACCTGGAGCAAAGGAAAATGAAGAACACCAAGCCCACATGACAACTAAGAGCCCAAGAGACAGAAAGGGCCACATGAACCAGAGACCTACATCATCCTGAGACCAGAAGAACTAGTTGGTGCCCGGCCACAATCGATGACTGCCCTGACAGGGAGCTCAGCAGAGGACCCCTGAGGGAGCAGGAGAGCAGTGGGATGCAGACCCCAAATTCTCATAAAAAGACCAAACTTAATGGTCTGACTGAGACTGGAGGAATCCCGGCGGTCATGCTCTCCAGACCTTCTGTTGACACAGGACAGGAACCATCCCTGAAGACAACTCATCAGACATGAAAGGGACTGGTCAGCGGGTGGGAGAGAGACGCTGATGAAGAGTGAGCTAATTATATCAGGTGTACACTTGAGACTGTGTTGGCAACTCTTGTCTGGAGGGGGGTGGGAGGATAGAGAGAGAGGGAAGCCGGCAAAATTGTCAAGAAAGGAGAGACTGAAAGGGCTGACTCAAGACGGGGAGAGTAAGTGGGAGTAGGGAGTGAGATGTATGTAAACTTATATGTGACAGACTGATTGGATTTGTAAACGTTCACTTGAAGCTTAATAAAAATTATTATAAAAAAAAAAAAAAGAAACAACCCTAAACCCCTAACAAAAAACACTGACCCCCTAACAACAAACAACACTAAACCCCTAACAAGAAACTAACCTAACCCCGTAACAACAAACAACACTAACCCCGTAATAACAAACAACCCTAACCCCCAAACAACAAACAACCCTAACCCCCTAACAACAAACAATCCTAACCCCCGAACAACCAACAACACTAACCCCCTAAACACAATAAAGACTAACACTCTAACAACAAAAACCACTAAACCCCAACAAGAAACAAACCTAAACCCCTAACAACAAACAACACTAACCCCCTAACAACAAACAACCCTAACCAAACAACAAACAAACCTAACCCACTAACAACAAACAACACTAACACCCTAACAACAAACAACCCTAACCCCTAACAACAAACAACACTAACACCCTAACAACAAACAACCCTAACCCCCTAACAACAAACAACACTAACTCCCTAACAACAAACAACCCTAAATCCCTAACATCAAAGAACACTAACCCCCTAACAACACAAAACACTAACACCCTAACAACAAACACTAACCCCCAAACAACAAACAACCCTAACCCCTAAAAACCAAAAACACTAAACCACTAACAACAAACAACCCTAGCCCACTAACAAGAAACAACCCTAACCCCCTAACAACAAACAACACTAACCCCCTAACAACAAACAACCCTAAACCCCTAACATCAAAGAACACTAACACCCTAACAGCAAACAACCCTAGCCCCCTAACAACAAACACTAACCCACTAACAACAAACAACCCTAACCCACTAACAACAAACAACCCTAACCCCCTAACAACAAACAACCCTAAACCACTAACATCAAACAACACTAACCCCCTAACAACACAAAACACTAACACCCTAACAACAAACAACACTAACACCCTAACAAGAAAAACCACTAAACCCCAACAAGAAACAACCCTAAACCCCTAACAACAAACACTAACCCCCTAACAACAAACAACAATAAACCCCTAACAAGAAACTAACCTAACCCCGTAACAACAAACAACACTAACCCCGTAACAAGAAAGAACCCTAACCCCCAAACAACAAACAACCCTAACCCCCTAACAACAAACAATCCTAACCCCCGAACAACCAACAACACTAACCCCCTAACCACAATAAAGACTAACACCCTAACAACAAAAACCACTAAACCCCAACAAGAAACAACGCTAAACACCTAACAACAAACAACACTAAACCCCTAACAACAAACAACCCTAACCAAACAACAAACAAACCTAACCCACTAACAACAAACAACACTAACACCCTAACAACAAACAACCCTAACCCCTAACAACAAACAACACTAACACCCTAACAACAAACAACCCTAACCAAACAACAAACAAACCTAACCCACTAACAACAAACAACACTAACACCCTAACAACAAACAACCCTAACCCCCTGACAACAAACAACACTAACACCCTAACAACAAACACCCCTAACCCCCTAACAACAAACAACACTAACCCCCAAACAACAAACAACCCTAACACCTGAAAACCAAAAACACTAACCCACTAACAACAAACAACCCTAACCCACTAACAACAAACAACCCTAACACCCTAACAACAAACAACACTAACCCCCTAACAACAAACAACCCTAAACCCCTAACATCAAACAACACTAACCCCCTAACAACACAAAACACTAACACCCTAACAACAAACAACACTAACAACCTAACAACAAAAACAACTAAAACCCCAAAAAGAAACAACCCTAAACCCCTAACAACAAACACTAACCCCCTAACAACAAACAACACTAAACCCCTAACAAGAAACTAACCTAACCCCGTAACAACAAACAACACTAACCCCGTAACAACAAACAACACTAACCCCGTAATAACAAACAACCCTAACCCCCAAACAACAAACAACCCTAACCCCCTAACAACAAACAATCCTAACCCCCGAACAACCAACAACACTAACCCCCTAAACACAATAAAGACTAACACTCTAACAACAAAAACCACTAAACCCCAACAAGAAACAAACCTAAACCCCTAACAACAAACAACACTAACCCCCTAACAACAAACAACCCTAACCAAACAACAAACAAACCTAACCCACTAACAACAAACAACACTAACACCCTAACAACAAACAACCCTAACCCCTAACAACAAACAACACTAACACCCTAACAAAAAACAACCCTAACCCCCTAACAACAAACAACACTAACTCCCTAACAACAAACAACCCTAAATCCCTAACATCAAAGAACACTAACCCCCTAACAACACAAAACACTAACACCCTAACAACAAACACTAACCCCCAAACAACAAACAACCCTAACCCCTAAAAACCAAAAACACTAAACCACTAACAACAAACAACCCTAGCCCACTAACAAGAAACAACCCTAACCCCCTAACAACAAACAACACTAACCCCCTAACAACAAACAACCCTAAACCCCTAACATCAAAGAACACTAACACCCTAACAGCAAACAACCCTAGCCCCCTAACAACAAACACTAACCCACTAACAACAAACAACCCTAACCCACTAACAACAAACAACCCTAACCCCCTAACAACAAACAACCCTAAACCCCTAACATCAAACAACACTAACCCCCTAACAACACAAAACACTAACACCCTAACAACAAACAACACTAACACCCTAACAAGAAAAACCACTAAACCCCAACAAGAAACAACCCTAAACCCCTAACAACAAACACTAACCCCCTAACAACAAACAACAATAAACCCCTAACAAGAAACTAACCTAACCCCGTAACAACAAACAACACTAACCCCGTAACAAGAAAGAACCCTAACCCCCAAACAACAAACAACCCTAACCCCCTAACAACAAACAATCCTAACCCCCGAACAACCAACAACACTAACCCCCTAACCACAATAAAGACTAACACCCTAACAACAAAAACCACTAAACCCCAACAAGAAACAACGCTAAACACCTAACAACAAACAACACTAAACCCCTAACAACAAACAACCCTAACCAAACAACAAACAAACCTAACCCACTAACAACAAACAACACTAACACCCTAACAACAAAAAACCCTAACCCCTAACAACAAACAACACTAACACCCTAACAAACAACCCTAACCCCCTAACAACAAACAACACTAACACCCTAACAACAAACAACCCTAAACCCCTAACATCAAAGAACACTAACCCACTAACAACAAACAACCCTAACCCACTAACAACAAACAACCCTACAACCCTAACAACAAACAACAGTAACCCCCTAACAACAAACAACCCTAAACCCCTAACATCAAAAAACACTAACCCCCTAACAACACAAAACACTAACACCCTAACAACAAACAACACTAACACCCTAACAACAAACAAACCTAACCCCCTAACAACAAACAACAGTAACACCCTAACCAGAAACAACCCTAACCCCCTAACAACAAACAACACTAACCCCCTAACAACAAACAACCCTAAACCCCTAACATCAAAGAACACTAACACCCTAACAACAAACAACCCTAACCCCCTAAAAACAAACAACCCTAAACCCCTAACATCAAACAACACTAACCCCCTAACAACACAAAACACTAACACCCTAACAACAAACAACACTAACACCCTAACAACAAAAACCACTAAACCCCAACAAGAAACAACCCTAAACCCCTAACAACAAACACTAACCCCCTAACAACAAACAACAATAAACCCCTAACAAGAAACTAACGTAACCCCGTAACAACAAACAACACTAACCCCGTAACAAGAAAGAACCCTAACCCCCAAACAACAAACAACCCTAACCCCCTAACAACAAACAATCCTAACCCCCGAACAACCAACAACACTAACCCCCTAACCACAATAAAGACTAACACCCTAACAACAAAAACCACTAAACCCCATCAAGAAACAACGCTAAACACCTAACAACAAACAACACTAAACCCCTAACAACAAACAACCCTAACCAAACAACAAACAAACCTAACCCACTAACAACAAACAACACTAACACCCTAACAACAAACAACCCTAACCCCTAACAACAAACAACACTAACACCCTAACAAACAACCCTAACCCCCTAACAACAAACAACACTAACACCCTAACAACAAACAACCCTAAACCCCTAACATCAAAGAACACTAACCCACTAACAACAAACCACCCTAACCCACTAACAACAAACAACCCTACAACCCTAACAACAAACAACAGTAACCCCCTAACAACAAACAACCCTAAACCCCTAACATCAAAAAACACTAACCCCCTAACAACACAAAACACTAACACCCTAACAACAAACAACACTAACACCCTAACAACAAACAAACCTAACCCCCTAACAACAAACAACAGTAACACCCTAACCAGAAACAACCCTAACCCCCTAACAACAAACAACACTAACCCCCTAACAACAAACAACCCTAAACCCCTAACATCAAAGAACACTAACACCCTAACAACAAACAACCCTAACCCCCTAACAACAAACACTAACCCCCAAACAACAAGCAACCCTAACCCCTAAAAACCAAAAATACTTACCCACTAACAACAAACAAACCTAAACCACTAACAACAAACAACCCTAACACCCTAACAACAAACAACACTAACCCTCTAACAACAAACAACCCTAAACCCCTAACATCAAACAACACTAACCCCCTAACAACACAAAACACTAACACCCTAACAACAAACAACACTAACACCCTAACAACAAAAACCACTAAACCCCAACAAGAAACAACCCTAAACCCCTAACAACAAACACTAACCCCCTAACAACAAACAACACTAAACCCCTAACAAGAAATTACCCTAACCCCGTAACAACAAACAACACTAACCCGGTAACAACAAACAACCCTACCCCCTAACAACAAACAACCCTAACCCCCTAACAACAAACAATCCTAACCCCCGAACAACCAACAACACTAACCCCCTAAACACAATAAAGACTAACACTCTAACAACAAAAACCACTAAACCCCAACAAGAAACAAACCTAAACCCCTAACAACAAACAACACTAACCCCCTAACAACAAACAACCCTAACCAAACAACAAACAAACCTAACCCACTAACAACAAACAACACTAACACCCTAACAACAAACAACCCTATCCCCTAACAACAAACAACACTAACACCCTAACAACAAACAAACCTAACCCCCTAACAACAAACAACACTAACTCCCTAACAACAAACAACCCTAAATCCCTAACATCAAAGAACACTAACCCCCTAACAACACAAAACACTAACACCCTAACAACAAACACTAACCCCCAAACAACAAACAACCCTAACCCCTAAAAACCAAAAACACTAAACCACTAACAACAAACAACCCTAGCCCACTAACAAGAAACAACCCTAATCCCCTAACAACAAACAAAACTAACCCCCTAACAACAAACAACCCTAAACCCCTAACATCAAAGAACACTAACACCCTAACAACAAACAACCCTAGCCCCCTAACAACAAACACTAACCCCCAAACAACAAACAACCCTAACCCCTAAAAACCAAAAACACTAACCCACTAACAACAAACAACCCTAACCCACTAACAACAAACAACCCTAACCCCCTAACAACAAACAACCCTAAACCACTAACATCAAACACAATTAACCCCCTAACAACACAAAACACTAACACCCTAACAACAAACAACACTAACACCCTAACAACAAAAACCACTAAACCCCAACAAGAAACAACCCTAAACCCCTAACAACAAACACTAACCCCCTAACAACAAACAACACTAAACCCCTAACAAGAAACTACCCTAACCCCGTAACAACAAACAACACTAACCCCGTAACAACAAAGAACCTTAACCCCCAAACAACAAACAACCCTAACCCCCTAACAACAAACAATCCTAACCCCCGAACAACAAACAACACTAACCCCCTAACCACAATAAAGACTAACACCCTAACAACAAAAACCACTAAACCCCAACAAGAAACAACCCTAAACCCCTAACAACAAACAACACTAACCCCCTAACAACAAACAACCCTAACCAAACAACAAACAAACCTAACCCACTAACAACAAACAACACTAACACGGGAACAACAAACAACCCTAACCCCCTAACAACAAACAACAGTAACACCCTAACAACACAAAACACTAACACCATAACAACAAACAACACTAACCCCCTAACAACAAACAACACTAAACCCCTAACATCAAACAACACTAACCCCCTAACAACACAAAACACTAACAAACTAACAACAAACAACACTAACCCCCTAACAACAAAGAACACTAACCCCCTAACAACAAACAACCCTAAACCCCTAACATCAAACAACACTAACCCCCTAACAACACAAAACACTAACACCCGAACAACAAACAACACTAACACCCTAACAACAAAAACCACTAAACCCAAACAAGAAACAACCCTAAACCCCTAACAACAAACACTAACCCCCTAACAACAAACAACACTAAACCCCTAACAAGAAACTAACCTAACCCCGTAACAACAAACAACACTAACCCCCTAACAACAAACAACCCTAAGTCTCTAACAACAAACAACCCTCACCCCCTAAAAGCCAACAACCCAAAACCCCTAACAACAAACAGTAACCCCCTATCAACAAACAACCCTAACCCCATAACAACCAACAACACTAACCCCCTATCCACAAACAACACTAACCCCCTAATAACAAACAACACTAACCCTCTAACAACAAACAAAACTAACGCCCTAACAAACAACACTAACCCCCGACCAGAAACAACTCTAACCCCCTAACAGAAATCAACCCTAACTCCCTAACAACAAACAACCCTAACCCACTAACAACAAACAAACCTAACACCCTAACAACAAACAACACTAACCCCCTAACAACAAACAACCCTGAACCCCTAACAACAAACAACACTATCCCCCTAACAACAAACAACCTTAGCCCCCTAACAACAAAAAAACCTAACCCCCAAACAACAAACAACCCTAAACCCCAAACAACAAAGAACCCTAACCCCCTCACGAAAACAACCCTAAGCCCCTAACAAGCACAACTCTAAACCCCGAAAAATACAATCGTAACTCTGTAACAAACACAACCCTCACCCCCTAACAAAGCCTAACAATAACTTTAAACCTGACCATAAGCATAACCCCAAACCCTAGCACTAAGTCTAACTCTAAACTTAACACTGACCTAGCCCTGCCCTTTACCGTAAACCTAGCCTTAACCCTAACCTTACCCCTACCCGAACCCTAAGTCTATACCTAACCCGAACACTAACCTTGACCCTACTCTAACTTTAACTCTAATGTGACTATTAACTGAAAAATCACCCTAACCCTAAGCCTAAATCTAACTCGAGCCCTAACCATAACAATTACACTAAACCCTCGCCTTAACTGTAAACCTAACCCTAACCCTCACCCTAATCCTTAACCGTATCCCCAACCCTAAACCTAACGCTATCCCCAAACTTATCCCTAACCCTAACCCTAATACGAACAGTAACCCAAATCTAACCCTAACCCTAATATTAAACCTGAACTTAAATCTACCCTAACCATAAACCTAACCCTAACACCCTAAACCTAACGTCTAACACCATCTATAATCCTAACCCTTATCATAACCCTCACCCTTAACCTAAACTTCACACTAACCCTAAACCTAACCTAACGCTGACCCTAGACATAACGCCTAACCCTAACCGAACCCTAAACCTATCCTTAACACTAACCTGAACACAAACCCAAACCCTAGCCCTCACCATAAAAATAACCCTCACCCTATCCTGAACTTCATCCAAACACTAACCATAACCTTAACCCTAAACCTAGACCTAACCCAAACCCTAACCTTAAACCTAACTCTAAGAATAACGCTAGTCCATCTTTAACCCTAAACTGAACACTTACAATAGCCCTGAACCTAACCCTAAAATAATCCTAATCCTAACCCTAGACCTAATCCTAACCCTACCCCTAACCTTTACCCTAAATAGAACACTAAGTCTAACCCTCAACATGGACCTAAACCTAATTCTTACCCTACACCTAACCCTAATCCTAAACCAAACCCTAACTCTGACTATAACCCTAATCATAACAATTAATCTAAACCCTCACCATAACTGTAAAACTAACCGTAACCCTCACCCTAAATCCTAACCGTATCCCACAACCCTAACCCTAATGCTATCCCTAACCCTAACCCTAACATTAACCTGAAACCCCTGAGCCCTAATGATAAACCTAACCCTAACACAAACCCTAACCCTAACACCAAAGCCTAGCAAAAACCTTAACACTAACTCTCACCCTAACTCTAACACTAACCCGAAACCGAATCATGAACCTAACCCTAAGCCTAAACCAAACCTAACCATGACCAGAACCGCAAGGCCTAACCGGAACCCTCACCCAAACCCTAACCCTAAACTACACCTCTAACCCCTAACGCCTTATCATAACGATAATCCTAACCCTAACCAACCCTAACCCTAAAACTAACCCTCACCCCAACCACAAAGCCTAACACAACCGTGACCCTAACCCTAAACGTAACACTAAACTTAACCCTAACCTTAAATCTAACCCTAACCCTAAAACTGAACACAACCCCTGAACGTAACCCTAACCCTGAACATAACTTTAACACTAACCTGAAAACAAGCCCAAACCTTAGCCATAACCCTAACCCTCACCCTATCTTAAACTTCACCCTGTCCCTAACCTAAAACTCACCCTGACTTTAACCCTAACCCTCCCCATAAACCTAACCCTCACCTTAACCTTGGCCCAACTGTAACCCGAAACCTAACCCTTACAATAACTCTGACCCTAATCCTCGCCCTAAACCTAATTCTAATTCTAACCCTGACCCTAACCCTAACCTAACCTTAACCCTATCTTTAAGCCTACCATAAACTTAAACCTAACCCTAACCCTTAACCTTAACTCTAACCCTAACCCTAGACCTAACCCTAACCTTGACGGTAACACTTACCCAAAACCCTCACCTTAACTGTAAATGTAACTCTAACTCTTACCCTAACCCTAAACTTAACCCTGATTATAACCTTAACCTAAACCTAACTGAAACAGTAACCCTTAACCCTAACTCTAATCCTAATCCTTAGCCTAAAACTAACCTTAACCCTAAACCTAACCCTAACCACTGACCCTAACTCTAACCCTAACCCTGAGCCGAACCCTCACCCTTAACCAGAATTTCACCCTAAGCATAACGCTAAGCGTACCCTAACTTCATTCAAACCCGAACCCTAAGCAAAACTAACACTAACACTACATGTAACCCTAACCCTAAGCCTAACCCTAACCCTGACTCTGACCTGAACCCAAACCCCTAACCCCAACCCTCTCGCTTAACATAAACTTCTCTGTAACCCTAACCCTAAAACTAAACGTCACACTAAATCTCCCCTAACCCTGACCGTACCATAAACGTAACCCTAACTCTAAACTCAAAACTAACCCTGACCCTAACTCTAACTCTAACCCTAATCCTAACCCTAAAACTTACCCTACACACTCAGCTTAAATGGAAACCTAGCACTAACCCTCATCTTACCATCTAAACCTAACCTCAACCCTTAACCTAACCCTATCTATAACCTTCACCTAGCCCTAAACCTAAACATGACTTAACCCTAACACTAACCCTAACCCTAAATCTAAACCTAACCTTAACCCTAAACTTAATCCTAACCTAAGCTCTAACCCTAACCCCTAACGCTAACCCTAAGCTCAACCCTCACCCTTCAATTAAACTTTACCCCAGCTGTAGCCCTAACCCTAAGCCGAACCCTAAACCTGACCCTAACATTAACCCAAACACCTAACCCTAACCCTAGGCCTAATCCTAAACCTAACCCTAACCTTAACCCAAATGCCTAACCCTAACTCTAACCCTCATCCTTAACCTAAACTTCACCCTAAACCTAAGGCTAACCCTAACCCTGAAAGTAAAGCTAACCCTTAACTATCCCCTAACTCTAGCCCTGACCCTAAACCTAATGCTAACCCTAGCCCTAACAGTAACACCCTAAAACATCAGCTTAATGTAAACTTAACACTAACCCTCCCATGAACCCCTAACCCTAACCCTACCCCGCATCCTACACCTAACCCAGACCTAAACCTAACCCTTTCTCTAACCCTAAATTAACCCTAACCTTAACTCTACCCTAACCCTAACAATAACTCTAAACCTGACCATAACCATAATCCTAAACCCTAGCACTAACTCTAACTCTAAATCTAACCCTAAGCTAGCCCTACCCTTTACCGTAAACCTAGCCTTAACCCTAACCTTACCCCTACCCATACCCTAACGCTATACCTAAGCCAAACACTAACCTTAACCCTACTCTAACCTTAAGCCTAACCCTGACTATTAACTGAAACTTCACCCTAACCCTAAGCCTAACTCTAACTCTAACCCTAACCATAACAATTACCCTAAACCCTCGCCTTAACTGTAAACCTAACCCTAACCCTCACCCTAATCCTTAACCGTATCCCCAACCCTAAACCTAACGCTATCCCCAAACTTATCCCTAACCCTAACCCTAATACGAACAGTAACCCAAATCTAACCCTAACCCTAATATTAAACCTAAACTTAAATCTACCCTAACCATAAACCTAACCCTAACACCCTAAACCTAACGTCTAACACCGTCTATAATCCTAACCCTTACCATAACCCTCACCCTTAACCTAAACTTCACACTAACCCTAAACCTAACCTAACGCTGACCCTAGACATAACGCCTAACCCTAACCGAACCCTAAACCTATCCTTAACACTAACCTGAACACAAACCCAAACCCTAGCCCTCACCATAAAAATAACCCTCACCCTATCCTGAACTTCATCCAAACACTAACCATAACCTTAACCCTAAACCTAGACCTAACCCAAACCCTAACCTTAAACCTAACTCTAAGAATAACACTAGTCCATCTGTAACCCTAAACCGAACACTTACAATAGCCCTGAACCTAACCCTAAAATAATCCTAATCCTAACCCTAGACCTAATCCTAACCCTACCCCTAAACTTTACCCTAAATAGAACACTAAGTCTAACCCTCAACATGGACCTAAACCTAATTCTTACCCTACACCTAACCCTAATCCTAAACCAAACCCTAACTCTGACTATAACCCTAATCATAACAATTACCCTAAACCCTCACCTTAACTGTAAAACTAACCGTAACCCGCACCCTAAATCCTAACCGTATCCCACAACCCTAACCCTAATGCTATCCCTAACCCTAACCCTAACATTAACCTGAAACCCCTGAGCCCTAATGATAAACCTAACCCTAACACAAACCCTAACCCTAACACCAAAGCCTAGCAAAAACCTTAACACTAACTCTCACCCTAACTCTAACACTAACCCGAAACCGAATCATGAACCTAACCCTAAGCCTAAACCAAACCTAACCATGACCAGAACCGCAAGGCCTAACCGGAACCCTCACCCAAACCCTAACCCTAAACTACACCTCTAACCCCTAACGCCTTATCATAACGATAATCCTAACCCTAACCAACCCTAACCCTAAAACTAACCCTCACCCCAACCACAAAGCCTAACACAACCGTGACCCTAACCCTAAACGTAACACTAAACTTAACCCTAACCTTAAATCTAACCCTAACCCTAAAACTGAACACAACCCCTGAACGTAACCCTAACCCTGAACATAACCTTAACACTAACCTGAAAACAAGCCCAAACCTTAGCCATAACCCTAACCCTCACCCTATCTTAAACTTCACCCTATCCCTAACCTAAAACTCACCCTGACTTTAACCCTAACCCTCCCCATAAACCTAACCCTCACCTTAACCTTGGCCCACCTGTAACCCGAAACCTAACCCTTACAATAACTCTGACCCTAATCCTCGCCCTAAACCTAATTCTAATTCTAACCCTGACCCTAACCCTAACCTAACCTTAACCCTATCTTTAAGCCTACCATAAACTTAAACCTAACCCTAACCCTTAACCTTAACTCTAACCCTAACCCTAGCCCTAACCCTAACCTTAACGGTAACACTTACCCAGAACTCTCACCTTAACTGTAAATGTAACTCTAACTCTTACCCTAACCCTAAACTTAACCCTAATTATAACCTTAACCTAAACCTAACTGAAACAGTAACCCTTAACCCTAACTCTAATCCTAATCCTTAGCCTAAAACTAACCTTAACCCTAAACCTAACCCTAACCACTGACCCTGACTCTAACCCTAACCCTGAGCCGAACCCTCACCCTTAACCAGAATTTCACCCTAAGCATAACGCTAAGCGTACCCTAACTTCATTCAAACCCGAACCCTAAGCAAAACTAACACTAACACTACACGTAACCCTAACCCTAAACCTAACCCTAACCCTGACTCTGACCTGAACCCAAACCCCTAACCCCAACCCTCTCGCTTAACATAAACTTCTCTGTAACCCTAACCCTAAAACTAAACGTCACACTAAATCTCCCCTAACCCTGACCGTACCATAAACGTAACCCTAACTCTAAACTCAAAACTAACCCTGACCCTAACTCTAACTCTAACCCTAATCCTAACCCTAAAACTTACCCTACACACTCAGCTTAAATGGAAACCTAGCACTAACCCTCATCTTACCATCTAAACCTAACCTCAACCCTTAACCTAACCCTATCTATAACCTTCACCTAGCCCTAAACCTAAACATGACTTAACCCTAACACTAACCCTAACCCTAAATCTAAACCTAACCTTAACCCTAAACTTAATCCTAACCTAAGCTCTAACCCTAACCCCTAACGCTAACCCTAAGCTCAACCCTCACCCTTCAATTAAACTTTACCCCAGCTGTAGCCCTAACCCTAAGCCGAACCCTAAACCTGACCCTAACATTAACCCAAACACCTAACCCTAACCCTAGGCCTAATCCTAAACCTAACCCTAACCTTAACCCAAATGCCTAACCCTAACTCTAACCCTCATCCTTAACCTAAACTTCACCCTAAACCTAAGGCTAACCCTAACCCTGAAAGTAAAGCTAACCCTTAACTATCCCCTAACTCTAGCCCTGACCCTAAACCTAATGCTAACCCTAGCCCTAACAGTAACACCCTAAAACATCAGCTTAATGTAAACTTAACACTAACCCTCCCATGAACCCCTAACCCTAACCCTACCCCGCATCCTACACCTAACCCAGACCTAAACCTAACCCTTTCTCTAACCCTAAATTAACCCTAACCTTAACTCTACCCTAACCCTAACAATAACTCTAAACCTGACCATAACCATAATCCTAAACCCTAGCACTAACTCTAACTCTAAATCTAACCCTAAGCTAGCCCTACCCTTTACCGTAAACCTAGCCTTAACCCTAACCTTACCCCTACCCATACCCTAACGCTATACCTAAGCCAAACACTAACCTTAACCCTACTCTAACCTTAAGCCTAACCCTGACTATTAACTGAAACTTCACCCTAACCCTAAGCCTAACTCTAACTCTAACCCTAACCATAACAATTACCCTAAACCCTCGCCTTAACTGTAAACCTAACCCTAACCCTCACCCTAATCCTTAACCGTATCCCCAACCCTAAACCTAACGCTATCCCCAAACTTATCCCTAACCCTAACCCTAATACGAACAGTAACCCAAATCTAACCCTAACCCTAATATTAAACCTAAACTTAAATCTACCCTAACCATAAACCTAACCCTAACACCCTAAACCTAACGTCTAACACCGTCTATAATCCTAACCCTTACCATAACCCTCACCCTTAACCTAAACTTCACACTAACCCTAAACCTAACCTAACGCTGACCCTAGACATAACGCCTAACCCTAACCGAACCCTAAACCTATCCTTAACACTAACCTGAACACAAACCCAAACCCTAGCCCTCACCATAAAAATAACCCTCACCCTATCCTGAACTTCATCCAAACACTAACCATAACCTTAACCCTAAACCTAGACCTAACCCAAACCCTAACCTTAAACCTAACTCTAAGAATAACACTAGTCCATCTGTAACCCTAAACCGAACACTTACAATAGCCCTGAACCTAACCCTAAAATAATCCTAATCCTAACCCTAGACCTAATCCTAACCCTACCCCTAAACTTTACCCTAAATAGAACACTAAGTCTAACCCTCAACATGGACCTAAACCTAATTCTTACCCTACACCTAACCCTAATCCTAAACCAAACCCTAACTCTGACTATAACCCTAATCATAACAATTACCCTAAACCCTCACCTTAACTGTAAAACTAACCGTAACCCGCACCCTAAATCCTAACCGTATCCCACAACCCTAACCCTAATGCTATCCCTAACCCTAACCCTAACATTAACCTGAAACCCCTGAGCCCTAATGATAAACCTAACCCTAACACAAACCCTAACCCTAACACCAAAGCCTAGCAAAAACCTTAACACTAACTCTCACCCTAACTCTAACACTAACCCGAAACCGAATCATGAACCTAACCCTAAGCCTAAACCAAACCTAACCATGACCAGAACCGCAAGGCCTAACCGGAACCCTCACCCAAACCCTAACCCTAAACTACACCTCTAACCCCTAACGCCTTATCATAACGATAATCCTAACCCTAACCAACCCTAACCCTAAAACTAACCCTCACCCCAACCACAAAGCCTAACACAACCGTGACCCTAACCCTAAACGTAACACTAAACTTAACCCTAACCTTAAATCTAACCCTAACCCTAAAACTGAACACAACCCCTGAACGTAACCCTAACCCTGAACATAACCTTAACACTAACCTGAAAACAAGCCCAAACCTTAGCCATAACCCTAACCCTCACCCTATCTTAAACTTCACCCTATCCCTAACCTAAAACTCACCCTGACTTTAACCCTAACCCTCCCCATAAACCTAACCCTCACCTTAACCTTGGCCCACCTGTAACCCGAAACCTAACCCTTACAATAACTCTGACCCTAATCCTCGCCCTAAACCTAATTCTAATTCTAACCCTGACCCTAACCCTAACCTAACCTTAACCCTATCTTTAAGCCTACCATAAACTTAAACCTAACCCTAACCCTTAACCTTAACTCTAACCCTAACCCTAGCCCTAACCCTAACCTTAACGGTAACACTTACCCAGAACTCTCACCTTAACTGTAAATGTAACTCTAACTCTTACCCTAACCCTAAACTTAACCCTAATTATAACCTTAACCTAAACCTAACTGAAACAGTAACCCTTAACCCTAACTCTAATCCTAATCCTTAGCCTAAAACTAACCTTAACCCTAAACCTAACCCTAACCACTGACCCTGACTCTAACCCTAACCCTGAGCCGAACCCTCACCCTTAACCAGAATTTCACCCTAAGCATAACGCTAAGCGTACCCTAACTTCATTCAAACCCGAACCCTAAGCAAAACTAACACTAACACTACACGTAACCCTAACCCTAAACCTAACCCTAACCCTGACTCTGACCTGAACCCAAACCCCTAACCCCAACCCTCTCGCTTAACATAAACTTCTCTGTAACCCTAACCCTAAAACTAAACGTCACACTAAATCTCCCCTAACCCTGACCGTACCATAAACGTAACCCTAACTCTAAACTCAAAACTAACCCTGACCCTAACTCTAACTCTAACCCTAATCCTAACCCTAAAACTTACCCTACACACTCAGCTTAAATGGAAACCTAGCACTAACCCTCATCTTACCATCTAAACCTAACCTCAACCCTTAACCTAACCCTATCTATAACCTTCACCTAGCCCTAAACCTAAACATGACTTAACCCTAACACTAACCCTAACCCTAAATCTAAACCTAACCTTAACCCTAAACTTAATCCTAACCTAAGCTCTAACCCTAACCCCTAACGCTAACCCTAAGCTCAACCCTCACCCTTCAATTAAACTTTACCCCAGCTGTAGCCCTAACCCTAAGCCGAACCCTAAACCTGACCCTAACATTAACCCAAACACCTAACCCTAACCCTAAGCCTAATCCTAAACCTAACCCTAACCTTAACCCAAATGCCTAACCCTAACTCTAACCCTCATCCTTAACCTAAACTTCACCCTAAACCTAAGGCTAACCCTAACCCTGAAAGTAAAGCTAACCCTTAACTATCCCCTAACTCTAGCCCTGACCCTAAACCTAATGCTAACCCTAGCCCTAACAGTAACACCCTAAAACATCAGCTTAATGTAAACTTAACACTAACCCTCCCATGAACCCCTAACCCTAACCCTACCCCGCATCCTACACCTAACCCAGACCTAAACCTAACCCTTTCTCTAACCCTAAATTAACCCTAACCTTAACTCTACCCTAACCCTAACAATAACTCTAAACCTGACCATAACCATAATCCTAAACCCTAGCACTAACTCTAACTCTAAATCTAACCCTAAGCTAGCCCTACCCTTTACCGTAAACCTAGCCTTAACCCTAACCTTACCCCTACCCATACCCTAACGCTATACCTAAGCCAAACACTAACCTTAACCCTACTCTAACCTTAAGCCTAACCCTGACTATTAACTGAAACTTCACCCTAACCCTAAGCCTAACTCTAACTCTAACCCTAACCATAACAATTACCCTAAACCCTCGCCTTAACTGTAAACCTAACCCTAACCCTCACCCTAATCCTTAACCGTATCCCCAACCCTAAACCTAACGCTATCCCCAAACTTATCCCTAACCCTAACCCTAATACGAACAGTAACCCAAATCTAACCCTAACCCTAATATTAAACCTAAACTTAAATCTACCCTAACCATAAACCTAACCCTAACACCCTAAACCTAACGTCTAACACCGTCTATAATCCTAACCCTTACCATAACCCTCACCCTTAACCTAAACTTCACACTAACCCTAAACCTAACCTAACGCTGACCCTAGACATAACGCCTAACCCTAACCGAACCCTAAACCTATCCTTAACACTAACCTGAACACAAACCCAAACCCTAGCCCTCACCATAAAAATAACCCTCACCCTATCCTGAACTTCATCCAAACACTAACCATAACCTTAACCCTAAACCTAGACCTAACCCAAACCCTAACCTTAAACCTAACTCTAAGAATAACGCTAGTCCATCTGTAACCCTAAACCGAACACTTACAATAGCCCTGAACCTAACCCTAAAATAATCCTAATCCTAACCCTAGACCTAATCCTAACCCTACCCCTAAACTTTACCCTAAATAGAACACTAAGTCTAACCCTCAACATGGACCTAAACCTAATTCTTACCCTACACCTAACCCTAATCCTAAACCAAACCCTAACTCTGACTATAACCCTAATCATAACAATTACCCTAAACCCTCACCTTAACTGTAAAACTAACCGTAACCCGCACCCTAAATCCTAACCGTATCCCACAACCCTAACCCTAATGCTATCCCTAACCCTAACCCTAACATTAACCTGAAACCCCTGAGCCCTAATGATAAACCTAACCCTAACACAAACCCTAACCCTAACACCAAAGCCTAGCAAAAACCTTAACACTAACTCTCACCCTAACTCTAACACTAACCCGAAACCGAATCATGAACCTAACCCTAAGCCTAAACCAAACCTAACCATGACCAGAACCGCAAGGCCTAACCGGAACCCTCACCCAAACCCTAACCCTAAACTACACCTCTAACCCCTAACGCCTTATCATAACGATAATCCTAACCCTAACCAACCCTAACCCTAAAACTAACCCTCACCCCAACCACAAAGCCTAACACAACCGTGACCCTAACCCTAAACGTAACACTAAACTTAACCCTAACCTTAAATCTAACCCTAACCCTAAAACTGAACACAACCCCTGAACGTAACCCTAACCCTGAACATAACCTTAACACTAACCTGAAAACAAGCCCAAACCTTAGCCATAACCCTAACCCTCACCCTATCTTAAACTTCACCCTATCCCTAACCTAAAACTCACCCTGACTTTAACCCTAACCCTCCCCATAAACCTAACCCTCACCTTAACCTTGGCCCACCTGTAACCCGAAACCTAACCCTTACAATAACTCTGACCCTAATCCTCGCCCTAAACCTAATTCTAATTCTAACCCTGACCCTAACCCTAACCTAACCTTAACCCTATCTTTAAGCCTACCATAAACTTAAACCTAACCCTAACCCTTAACCTTAACTCTAACCCTAACCCTAGCCCTAACCCTAACCTTAACGGTAACACTTACCCAGAACTCTCACCTTAACTGTAAATGTAACTCTAACTCTTACCCTAACCCTAAACTTAACCCTAATTATAACCTTAACCTAAACCTAACTGAAACAGTAACCCTTAACCCTAACTCTAATCCTAATCCTTAGCCTAAAACTAACCTTAACCCTAAACCTAACCCTAACCACTGACCCTGACTCTAACCCTAACCCTGAGCCGAACCCTCACCCTTAACCAGAATTTCACCCTAAGCATAACGCTAAGCGTACCCTAACTTCATTCAAACCCGAACCCTAAGCAAAACTAACACTAACACTACACGTAACCCTAACCCTAAACCTAACCCTAACCCTGACTCTGACCTGAACCCAAACCCCTAACCCCAACCCTCTCGCTTAACATAAACTTCTCTGTAACCCTAACCCTAAAACTAAACGTCACACTAAATCTCCCCTAACCCTGACCGTACCATAAACGTAACCCTAACTCTAAACTCAAAACTAACCCTGACCCTAACTCTAACTCTAACCCTAATCCTAACCCTAAAACTTACCCTACACACTCAGCTTAAATGGAAACCTAGCACTAACCCTCATCTTACCATCTAAACCTAACCTCAACCCTTAACCTAACCCTATCTATAACCTTCACCTAGCCCTAAACCTAAACATGACTTAACCCTAACACTAACCCTAACCCTAAATCTAAACCTAACCTTAACCCTAAACTTAATCCTAACCTAAGCTCTAACCCTAACCCCTAACGCTAACCCTAAGCTCAACCCTCACCCTTCAATTAAACTTTACCCCAGCTGTAGCCCTAACCCTAAGCCGAACCCTAAACCTGACCCTAACATTAACCCAAACACCTAACCCTAACCCTAAGCCTAATCCTAAACCTAACCCTAACCTTAACCCAAATGCCTAACCCTAACTCTAACCCTCATCCTTAACCTAAACTTCACCCTAAACCTAAGGCTAACCCTAACCCTGAAAGTAAAGCTAACCCTTAACTATCCCCTAACTCTAGCCCTGACCCTAAACCTAATGCTAACCCTAGCCCTAACAGTAACACCCTAAAACATCAGCTTAATGTAAACTTAACACTAACCCTCCCATGAACCCCTAACCCTAACCCTACCCCGCATCCTACACCTAACCCAGACCTAAACCTAACCCTTTCTCTAACCCTAAATTAACCCTAACCTTAACTCTACCCTAACCCTAACAATAACTCTAAACCTGACCATAACCATAATCCTAAACCCTAGCACTAACTCTAACTCTAAATCTAACCCTAAGCTAGCCCTACCCTTTACCGTAAACCTAGCCTTAACCCTAACCTTACCCCTACCCATACCCTAACGCTATACCTAAGCCAAACACTAACCTTAACCCTACTCTAACCTTAAGCCTAACCCTGACTATTAACTGAAACTTCACCCTAACCCTAAGCCTAACTCTAACTCTAACCCTAACCATAACAATTACCCTAAACCCTCGCCTTAACTGTAAACCTAACCCTAACCCTCACCCTAATCCTTAACCGTATCCCCAACCCTAAACCTAACGCTATCCCCAAACTTATCCCTAACCCTAACCCTAATACGAACAGTAACCCAAATCTAACCCTAACCCTAATATTAAACCTAAACTTAAATCTACCCTAACCATAAACCTAACCCTAACACCCTAAACCTAACGTCTAACACCGTCTATAATCCTAACCCTTACCATAACCCTCACCCTTAACCTAAACTTCACACTAACCCTAAACCTAACCTAACGCTGACCCTAGACATAACGCCTAACCCTAACCGAACCCTAAACCTATCCTTAACACTAACCTGAACACAAACCCAAACCCTAGCCCTCACCATAAAAATAACCCTCACCCTATCCTGAACTTCATCCAAACACTAACCATAACCTTAACCCTAAACCTAGACCTAACCCAAACCCTAACCTTAAACCTAACTCTAAGAATAACGCTAGTCCATCTGTAACCCTAAACCGAACACTTACAATAGCCCTGAACCTAACCCTAAAATAATCCTAATCCTAACCCTAGACCTAATCCTAACCCTACCCCTAAACTTTACCCTAAATAGAACACTAAGTCTAACCCTCAACATGGACCTAAACCTAATTCTTACCCTACACCTAACCCTAATCCTAAACCAAACCCTAACTCTGACTATAACCCTAATCATAACAATTACCCTAAACCCTCACCTTAACTGTAAAACTAACCGTAACCCGCACCCTAAATCCTAACCGTATCCCACAACCCTAACCCTAATGCTATCCCTAACCCTAACCCTAACATTAACCTGAAACCCCTGAGCCCTAATGATAAACCTAACCCTAACACAAACCCTAACCCTAACACCAAAGCCTAGCAAAAACCTTAACACTAACTCTCACCCTAACTCTAACACTAACCCGAAACCGAATCATGAACCTTACCCTAAGCCTAAACCAAACCTAACCATGACCAGAACCGCAAGGCCTAACCGGAACCCTCACCCAAACCCTAACCCTAAACTACACCTCTAACCCCTAACGCCTTATCATAACGATAATCCTAACCCTAACCAACCCTAACCCTAAAACTAACCCTCACCCCAACCACAAAGCCTAACACAACCGTGACCCTAACCCTAACCGTAACACTAAACTTAACCCTAACCTTAAATCTAACCCTAACCCTAAAACTAAACACAACCCATGAACTTAACCCTAACCCTGAACATAACCTTAACACTAACCTGAAAACAAGCCCAAACCTTAGCCATAACCCTAACCCTCACCCTGTCTTAAACTGCACCCTATCCCTAACCTAAAACTCGCCCTAACTTTAACCCTAACCCTACCCCTAAACCTAACCCTCACCTTAACCTTGGCCCACCTGTAACCCTAAACCTAACCCTTACAATAACTCTGACCCTAATCCTCTCCCTAAACCTAATTCTAATCCTAACCCTGACCCTAACCCTAACCTAACCTTAACCCTATCTTTAAGCCTACCATAATCTTAAACCTAACCCTAACCCTTAACCCTAACTCTAACCCTAACCCTAGCCCTAACCCTAATCTTAACTGTAACACTTACCCAAAACCCTCATCTTAACTGTAAATGTAACTCTAACCCTAACCCTAAACTTAACCCTAATTATAACCCTAACCTAAACCTAACTGAAATGCTAACCCTTAACCGTAACGCTAACCCTAATCCTTAGCCTAAACCTAACCTTAACCCTAAACCTAACCCTAACCACTGACCCTAACTCTAACCCTAAGCCTAAGCCGAACCCTCACCCTTAACCAAAATTTCACCCTAAGCATAACACTAAGCCTACCCTAACTTCATTCAAACCCTAACCCTAAGCAAAACTAACACTAACACTAAACCTAACCCTAACCCTAAACCTAACCCTAACCCTGACTCTAACCTGAACCCAAACCCCTAACCCTAACCCTCTCGCAGAACATAAATTCACTGTAACCCTAAACACTAAATCTCCCCAACCCTGACCCTAACCATAAACATAATCCCAACACTAAACTTAAACCTAACCCTGACTCTAACTCTAACTTTAACCCTAAAACTTACCCTACACACTCAGTTTGAATGGAAACCTAGCACTATCCCTCACCCTAACATCTAAACCTAACCCCAACCCTGAACCCAACCCTATCTCTAACTAAAAACTAGTCCTAAACCTAACTATGACTTAACCCTAACACTTACCCTAACTCTAAATCTGACCTTAAGCCTAAACTTAATCCTAACCTTAAGCCTAACCCTAACCCCAACACTAACCCTAAGCTCAACACTCACCCTTAACTTAAACTTCACCCTAACCCTAACCCTAAACCAAACACTAACCCTAAACCTAACCTTAAACCTGACCCTAACATTAACCCAAACACTTAACGCTAAACCTAACACTAAGCCTAACCCTAAACGTAACCCTAACCTTAACCTAAACACCAAAGCCTAATCCTAACCCTCATCCTTAACCTAAACTTCACCCTAAACCTAAGCCTAACCCTAACCCTAACCCTAAAATTACACCTAACCCTAAACTATCCTCTAACTCTCGCCCTAACCCTAAACCTAACCCTAACCCTAACTCTAACCCTAACCCTGGTAAACCCTGGTAGTAACACCCTAAAACATCAGCTTAACTGTAAATGTAACACTAAGCCTCACACGAACCCCTAACCCTTTCCCTAACCCTATCACTCATCCTAACCCTAACCCTGACCTAAACTTAATCCTTACCCTAACCCTAAACTTAACGCTAACCTTAACTCTACCCTAAACCTAACAATAACTCTAAACCGGACCCTAACCCTAACCCTAAACCCTAGATCTAACTCGAACTCTAAACCTAACCCTAACCCTAACCTGGCCCCACCCTTTACAGTAAAGCTAGCCTTAACCCTAACCTTACCCCTACCCTAACCCTAAACCTAACCCTTACAATATCAATAACCCCTAGCAGGGTCCTGTCTAGTCTCTCCCACCTCATCACTCCTTACAAAGAGCCCTGCTTTGTCTCTCCCACATCCTCACTCCCTAAGCAGGGCTCTGCCTGTCCTCTCCCACCTCCTCACTCTCTATGCAGGACTCTGCCTTGTTCTCCCACCTCTTCACTCCCTACAAAGGGCCCTGGCTAGTGTCTCCCATCTTCTCACTCCATACACAGCTTTCTGCCTCTTCTTTCCCACTTCCTCACTTCCTACACGGGGCCCTGCCTGGTCTCTCCCACCTCCTCACTCCCTACACCAGTCCCTGCCTGATCTCTCCTACCTCCTCACTCCCTGCACAGGGCCCTGCCTGGTCTCTCCCACATCCTTACTCCATACAAAGGGACTTGCCTGATCTCTGGCCTCCTCACTCCCTGCACAGAGCCCTGCCTGGTCTCTCCCAACTCCTCACTCCCTATTCAGGTCTCTGAATGTTTCTCCCACCTCTTCCCTCCCTACACAGGGCCCTGCCTGCTGTCTTCCATCTTCTCACTCCCTACACAAGTTTCTGCCTATTCTCTCTCACCCCCTCACTTGCTAAACACAGTCCTGCCTGTTCTTTCCCACCTCCTGACTCAGTACACAGGTCTCTGCCTGGTCTCTTCCACCTCCTCACTCCCTAGACAGGGCCCTGCCTGGTCTCTGCCACCTCCTCACTCCCTACACAGGGCCCTGCCTGGTATCTCCCACCTCCTCACTCCCTACACAGGGCTCTGTCTTTTCTCTCCCACCTCCTCAGTCCCTACACAGGTATCTGGGTGGTCTCTCCCACCTCCTCACTCCCTTTACAGGGCCCTGATGATCTCTCCCACCTCCTCACTCCCTAAACAGGACCCTGCCTGGTCTCTCCACCTCCTTACTCCCTACACAGGGCTCTGGCTAGTCTCTCCTACATCCTCACTCTTTATACAGCATCCTACCTGGTCTCTCTCACCTCCTCACTCCCTATGCAGGTCTCTGCCTGGTCTCTCCCACCTCCTCACTCCCTACACAGGGCCCTGCCTGGTCTCTCCTAACGCCTAACTCCCTACACAGGTCCCTGACTGGCCTCTCTCACCTCCTCACTCCCTATACAGGGCCCTGCCTGGCCTCTCCCACATCCTCAATTCACACAGGGCCCTGCCTCCTCTCTCTCACATCCTGACTGCACACA
Organism: Elephas maximus indicus; assembly: GCF_024166365.1. Classification (NCBI taxonomy): domain Eukaryota; kingdom Metazoa; phylum Chordata; class Mammalia; order Proboscidea; family Elephantidae; genus Elephas; species Elephas maximus. The sequence continues at coordinate 2,381,990 of NW_026060236.1, forward strand.
CAGGGCCCTAACTGGTCCCTCCCACCTTCTCCATCCCTACACAGGTCTCTGCATGGTTCTCCCACCTCCCCATTCCCTACAAGGGTCTCTGCCTGTTCTCTCCCACCTCTTCAATCCCTAGACAGGGCCCTGCCTCTTCTCTGCCACTTCCTCACTCCCTACTCAGGGCCCTGCCTGGTATTTCTAACCTCCTCAGGCCATACACAGGGCCCTGCCTGGTCTCTCCCAAATCCTCACTCCCTACACAGGACTCTGCCTGGTCTCTCCCAACACCTCACTCCCTACAAAGGGCCCTGCCTGGAATCTCCCACCTCCTCACACCCTACCCAGGGTCCTGCCTAGTCAATCCCACCTCCTCACTCCCTACGCAGGGCTCTGCCTGGTTCTCCACCTCTTCGCTCCCTACACAGGGCCTTGCCTGGTCTCTCCTACCTCCTCACTCCCTACACAGTTCTCTGCCTGTTCCCTCCCATTCCTCAATCCCTACACAGGTCTCTGGGTGGTCTTTCCCACCTCCTTACTACATACACAGGTGTTAGCCTGTTTTCTCCCTCCTCCTCACTCCCTACACAGGGCCCTGATGTTCTCTCGCACCTGCTCACTCCCTAAACAAGCCACTGCCTGGTCTCTCCACCTCCTTACTCCCTCCACAGGGCCCTGCCTGGTCTCTCCCACCTCCTCACTCCCTACACAGGGCCATGCCTGGCCTCTCCCACCTCCTCACTCCCTACACAGGGCTCTGCCTGGTCTCTATCACCCCCTCACTCCCTACACAGGGTCCTGCCTTACCTCTCCCACCTCCTCAGTCCCTGCACTGTGTTTCTGGCTGTTATCTCCCTTCTTCTCACTCCCTACACAGGGCTGTGCTTGTTCTCTCCCATCTCCTCACTCCCTATACAGGGCCCTGCCTGGTGTATCCCATCTGCTCACTCCCTGCACAGGGCCCTGATGATCTCTCCTACATCCTCACTCCCTACACAGGGCCCTGCCTGGCATCTCCACCTCCTTACTCCCTACACACAGACCTGCCTGGTCTCTCCCACATCCTCACTCTGTACACAGGGTCCAACCTGGTCTCTCCCACCTCCTCACTCCCTACACAGGGCCCTGCCTGGTCTCTCCTAACACCTCACTTCCTACACAGGGCTCTGCCTGATCTCTCCCACTTCCTGACTCCCTACTCAGGTATCTGGGTGGTCTCTCCCAACTCCTCACTGTGTATGCAGGGCCTTACCTGTTCTCTATCACCTCCTCACTCCCTACACAGGGCCCTGATGGTCTCTCCCACCTCCTCACTCCCTACACAGGGTCCTGCCTAGTCTCTCCCACTTCCTCAATCCCTACACAGGTCCCTGACTGGTATCTCCACCACCTTACTTCCTACACACAGCCTTGCCTGTTCTCTTCCACATCCTCACTCTGTACACAGGGTCCTACCTGGTCTCTCTCACCTCATCACTCCCTACACAGGGCCCTGCCTGGTCTCTCCTAACACCTCACTCCCTACACAGGGCTCTGCCTGGCCTCTCCCACCTCCTCACTCCCTACACAGGGCCCGGCCTGGTCTCTCCTTCTTCTCAATCCCTACACAGGTCTCTGCCTCTTCTCTCCAAGATACTCACTCCCTACACTGGGCCCTGCCAGGTCTCTCCCACCTCCTCAGTCCCTTCACAGGTCTTTGCCTGGTCTCTCCCACATCTCTGCCTCTTCTCTCCTGCATCCTCACTCCCAACATAGGGCCCTGCCTGGTCTCTCCCACCTTCTCACTCCCTACACAGGACGCTGCCTGGCCTCTCCCACCTCCTCAGGACCTACACAGGTCCCTGCCTGGTCTCTTCCAGCTCCTCACTCCCTACACAGGTGTCTGCCTGGATTCTCCCACCTCCTCACTCCTTACACAGGGCCCTGCCTGGTATGTCCCTCCTCCTCACTCCCTACAGAGGGCCCTGCCTGGTGTCTCCCTTCTGCTTACTCCCTACGTATGTCTCTGTCTGTTCTCTCCCACCTCCTCACTCTCTACACAGGGCCCTGCCTGATCTCTGGCACATTCTCACTCCCTACACAGGACCTGTGTGGTCTCTCCCAACACCTCACTCCCTACACAGGGCCCTGCCTGGATGCTCCCTCCCCCTCACACCCTGCACAGGGTCCTGCTTGGTCTCTCCCACCTCATCACTCCTTACACAGGGCCTGCCTGGTCTCTCCCATATCCTCACTCCCTATACTTGGCTCTGCCTGGTCTCTCCCATCTCCTCACTCCCTAAGCAGGACTCTGCCTGGGTCTCCCTCTTCTTCACTCCCTACACAGGGCCCTGTCTGCTGTCTCCCATCTTCTCTATGCACAGAGCCCTGCCTGGTCTGTCCCACCTCCTCACTCCCTACACTCTTCTCTGCCTGTTCTCTCCCACCTCCTAACTCCCTGCACAGGGCCCTGCCTGGTCTCTCCCATATCCTTACTCCATACAGGGACATGCCTGATCTCTGGCCAACTCACTCCCTACAGAGGGCCCTTCCTGGTCTCTCCCATCTCCTCACTCCCTATGCAGGTCTCTGAATGGTTCTCCCACCTCTTCACTCCCTACACAGGGCCCTGCCTGCTGTCTACCATCTTCTCAATCCCTACACAGGTTTCTGCCTATTCTCTCCCACCTCCTCACTCCCTACACAGGTCTCTGCCTGGCCTCTCCCACTTCCTCACTCCCTACACAGGTCTCTGCCTGGCCTCTCCCACTTCCTCACTCCCTACACAGGTCCCTGCTTCGTCTCTCCCACCTCATCACTCCTTACACAGGGCCCTGCCTGGTCTCTCCTACATCCTCACTCTTTACACAGCATCCTACCTGGTCTCTCTCACCTCCTCACTCCCTATGCAGGTCTCTGCCTGGTCTCTCCTAAGGCCTAACTCCCTACTCAGGTCCCTGCCTGACCTCTCCCACCTCCTCACTCCCTAGACATGGCCGTGCCTGGTTGCTCCCAGCTCCTCACTCCCTACTCAGGGCCCCGCCTTTTCTCTCCCACCTCCTCCATCCCTGTAAAGGTCTCTGCCTGGTCTGTCCCACCTCCTTACTCCCTACAGAGTTCTCTGCCTGTTCTCTTCCACATCCTCACTCCTTACACAGGGCCCTTCCTGGTCCCTCCCACCTCCTCACTTCCTACACCTGTCCCTGCCTGGTCTCTTCCATCTCCTCTCTCCCTACTCAGGGCCCTGCCTGGTCTCACCCACCTCCTCACTCCCTACAAAGGTCTCTGTCTGGTCTCTCAGCTCTTCACTCCCTACACAGGTTTCTGTCTCTTTTGTCCCACCATCTTACTCCCTATACAGTGCCCTGCCTGGTCTCTCACTCTCTATACAGGGCCCTGCATGGTCTCTCCCACCTCCTGACTCCCTTCACAGCGCCCAGCCTAGTCCCTCCCACCTCCTCACTCCCTACACAGGTTAGGGTTTAGGGTTTAGTTTAGTGTTAGGGTTATGGTTCGGGATCGGGTTTAGGGGTTAAGGTTAGGTTTTAGGGTTTAGTGTTCGAGTTTAGGGTCAGGGTCAGTTTTTAGTGTCAGGGTCAGGGTTTATGGTCAGGGTCAGGGTTAGGGGTTAGGGTCAGGGTTAGGTTTAGGGTTTGTTTTTATGGTTAGGGTTTAGGGTTTAGGATTAGGGTTGGGGTAAGGTTAGGGCTAGGGGTTAGGGCTAGGGGTTAGGGTTTAGTGTTTAGTGATAGAGTTTAGGGTCAGGGTCAGAGTCAGTGTTTAGTGTCAGGGTCAGAGTTTAGGGTCAGGGTTAGGGTCATGGTCAGGGTTAGGGTCATGGTCAGGGTTTAGGGTCATTGTCACGGTTTAGGGTCAGGGTCTGGGTCAGGGTTAGGGGTTAGAGTCAGGGTTAGGTTTAGGGTTTGGGTTTAGGGTTAGGATTTAGGGTTTAGGGTTAGGGCTAGGGTTAGTTTTAGAGGTTAGAGGTTAGGGTTAGGGCTAGGGCTAGGGCTTGGTGTTAGGGCTAGGTCTAGGGCTAGGGTTTTAGGGCTAGAGTTTAGGGTTAGGGTTAGGGTTTTGGGTTAGGCTGATGGTTAGAGTTTAGGGTTAGGGTTTATGGTTAGTGTTAGGGTTAGTGTTAGGGTTTAGGGTTAGGGTTAGGGTTTAGGGTTAGCAGTTAGTGTTAGGGTTAGTGTTCAGGCTTAGGGTTAGTTTTTAGGGTTTGGGTTTAGGGTTAGCGGTTAGTGTTAGGGTTAGTGTTCAGGGTTAGGGTTAATGTTTAGGGTTAGGTTTTAGGGTTCGAGTTAGTGTTAGTGTTAGGGCTAGGTCTAGGGCTAGGAGTTGGGCTAGGGCCTAGGGCTAGGGCTAGTGATATGGTTTGGGTTTAGGGTTCGGGTTTGGGTTCCGTTAGGCTTCGGTTTAGGCTTCGGGTTAGGATTTGGGTTAGGGTTTGGGTAAGGGTTATTGTTAGGTTCAGGGCTATTGTAAGGGTTAGGTTTAGGGTTACAGGTGGACTAGCGTTATGATTAGAGTTAAGTTTAAGTTTAGGGTTTGGGTTAGGTTTAGATTTAGGGTTAGGGGTTGGATGAAGTTTACGATATGGTGAGTGTTATTTTTAAGGTTAGGGCTAGAGTTTGGGTTCGTGTTCAGGTTAGTGTTAAGGTTAGGTTTAGCGTTTGGATTAGGGTTAGGGGTTATGTTTGGGGGTAGGGTTATGTTTAGATTTCGGGTTAGTGTGAAGTTTAGGTTAAGGGTGAGGGTTACGGTTAGGGTTAGGGTAAGGGTGAGGGTTAGGGTCAGAGTTATTGTAAGGGTTAGGTTTAGGGTACTACAGGTGGGCCAAGGTTAAGTTTAGGGTTTGATTTAGGGGTAGGGTTAGGGTTAAAGTTAGGGTGAGCTTTAGCTTAGGGATAGGGTGAAGTTTAAGATAGGCTGAGGGTTAGTGTTAGGGTTATGGCTAAGGTTTGAGTTTGGTTTCAGGTTAGTGTTAAGGTTATGTTTAGGGTTAGGGTTAAGTTTACGGGTTCTTTTTAGTTTTAGGGTTAGGGTTAAATTTTAGGTTAGGGTTAAGTTTAGTGTTATGGTTAGGATTAGGGTCACGGTTTGTGTTAGGCTTTGTCGTTTGGGTGAGGGTTAGGTTTAGGGTTCGGGTTGGGTAGGGTTAGGATTATGGTTATGGTAAGGTGTTAAGGGTTAGAGTTTTAGTTTAGGGTTAGGGTTTGGGTGAGGCTTCCGGTTAGTCATTGTGGTTCTGGTCATGGTTAGGTTTGGTTTAGGGTTAGGGTTAGGTTTATTATTAGGTTTCGGGTTAATGTTAGAGTTAGAGTTAGGGTGAGACTTAGGGTTAAGGTTTGGGTTAGGCTTTGGTGTTAGGGGTTAGGGTTTGGGTTAGGGGTTAGGGTTATCGTTAGGGCTTAGGGGTTCAGGTTAGTGTTAGGGTTAGGAATAGCATTAGGGTTAGGGTTGGAGGATACGGTTAGGGGTTAGGGTGAGGGTTGCGGTTAGTTTTACAGTTAAGGTGAGGGTTTAGGGTAAGTGTTATTTTTAGGGTTAGAGTTAGGGTTAGGTTCAGGGTTAGGGTTAGGTGTAGGGTAAGATTTCGGTTTAGGTTCAGGTTTAGAATTTGTGTTCTATTTAGGATCAAGCTTAGAGTTAGGGTTAGGGTTAGGATTAGGGTTAGGTCTAGGGTTAGGTTCAGGGCTAATGTAAGGCTTAGTTTTAGGGTTACAGGTGGAGTAGTGTTATGGTTAGAGTTTGGTTTAAGGTTAGGGTTTGGTTTAGGTTGAGGGTGAAGGTTAGGGTTAGTGTTGGATGAACCTTAGGACGGGGTGAGGGTTATTCTTATGATTAGGGCTGAAGTTTGATTTTGTGTTCAGGTTAGTGTTAAGGTTAGTTTTAGGGTTCGGGTTAGTGTTAGGAGTTACGTTTAGGGTTAGTGTTAGGTTTAGGTTCAGGGTTAGAGTGATGTTTAGGTTCATAGTGAGGGTCAAGGTAAGGGTTAGGATTACGGTGAGGATTATGCTTAGTGTTAGAGTTTACGTTTAGGGTGTTAGGGTTAGGTTTATGGTTAGGGTAGGGTTAAGTTTAGGGTTAATGTAAGGGTTAGTATTAGATTAGTGTTACTGTTCGTGTTTGGGTTAGGGTTAGGGATAAGTTTAGGGGTAGCGGCAGGTTTAGGGTTGGGGATTCGGTTAGGGGTTCGGGTGAGGTTTAGTGTTAGGTTTACAGTTAAGGTGAGGGTTTAGGGTAAGTGTTATGGTTAGAGTTAGAGTTAGAGTTAGGGTTAGGGTTAGGGTGAATTTTCAGTTAATAGTGAGGGTTAGGGTAAGGGTTAGGGTTAAGGTTAGAGTTAGGATTAAGATTAGTGTTCGGGTTAGGTTTAGGGTTAGGATTAGGATAGGGGTAAGGTTAGGGTTAAGGCTAGGTTTACGGTCAAGGGTACATCTAGGTTAGGGTTAGGATTAGGTGTAGAGTTAGAGTTAGTGCTAGGGTTTAGGGGTAGGGTTCGGGTCAGGTTTAGAGTTATTGTTAGTGTTAGGGTTAGGGTAGAGTTAAGGTTAGGGTTAAGTTTAGGGTTAGGGTAAGGGTTATGTTTAGGTCAGGGTTAGGGTTAGGGTTAGGGATAGGGTTAGGTTTAGGGAAAGGGTTAGGGTTCGTGTGAGGGTTAGTGTTAGATTTACAGTTAAGCTGATGTTTTACAGTGTTACAGTTAGGGTCAGGGTTAGAGTTAGAGTTAGGGTTAGGGCTAGACTGAGGGGATAGTTTAGGGTTAGGTTTAATTTTAGGGTTATGCTTATGTATAGGGTGAAAGTTAAGTTAAGATTAGCGTTAGGGTAAATATTAGAGTTAGGTGTTTGGGTTAAGGTTAGGATCAGGTTAGGGTTAGGTTTAGGGTTAGTGTTAGTGTCAGGGTTAGGTTTTGGTGTTTGGGTTAATGTTAGGGTTAGCTTTAGGGTTAGGGTTTAGTTTAAGGTTAGGGTCAGGGTGAAGTTTAAGTTAAGGGTGAGGGTTGAGCTTAGGGTTAGTGTTAGGGGTTAGGGTTAGGGTTAGGGTTAAGGTTAGGATTAGGATTAGGGTTAAGATTAGTTTTAGGGTTAGGGTAAGTGTTACGGTTAATTCATGGTTAGGTTTAGGGCTAGGTAAAGGTTAGAGATAAGATTAGGTTAAGGGTAGGGTTTAGGTTTAGATGTTAGTGTGAGGGTTAGTGCTAGGTTTCCATTTAAGCTGAGTGTGTAGGGTAAGTTTTAGGGTTAGGATTAGGGTTAGAGATAGATTTAGGGTCAGGGTTAGGATTATGTTTAAGGTTAGGGTTAGGTATATGGTTAGGATTAGGGTTAGGGTCAGGGTTGGGGAGATTTAGTATTATGTTTAGTTTTAGAGCTAGGGTTAGGGTGAAGTTTATGTCAAGCGTGAGGGTTAGGGTTAGGGTTAGGGTAAGGGTTCAGGTTAGGATCAGGGCTAGGGTTTGCGTTAGGTTTAGGGTTAGCTTTAGTTTTGGTTAGGGTTAGGATTTGAATGAAGTTAGGGTAGGTTTAGGGTTATGGGTAGGGTGAAATTTTGGTTAGAGTTATTGTTCGGGGTTAGGGTTAGGTTTGAGTTTATCGTAGGGTTAAAGTTAGGGTTAAGGTTAGGTTAGGGTTATGGTCAGGGTTAGGATTAGGTTTAGGGTGAGGGTTAGGGTCCGAGTTATTGTAAGGGTTAGTTTTAGGGTTACAGGTGGGCCAAGGTTAAGGTTAGGGTTAGGTTTAGGGGTAGGGATAGGTTTAGAATTAGGTTAACATAAACTTCACCCTAACCCTAGCCCTAAAACTAAACATAATTAGAATTAGGGTGAGCTTTAGGTTAGGGATAGGGTGAAGTTTAAGTTAGGGTGAGGGTTAGGGTTAGGGTTATGGCTAAGGTTTGGGTTAGTTTTCAGGTTCGTGTTAAGGTTGTGTTTCGTGTTAGGGTTAAGTTTACGGGTTCTGTTTAGTTTTAGGGTTAGGGTTATGTTTAAGGTTAGGGTTAAGTTTAGTGTTACAGTTAGGGTTAGGGTTATGTTTTGTGTTAGGCGTTGTGGTTGGGGTGAGGTTTAGGTTTACGGTTAGGGTTGGGTAGGGTTAGGATTATGGTTACGGTAAGGTGTTAGGTGTTAGAGGTGTAGTTTAGGGTTAGGGTTTGGGTGAGGTTCCGGTTAGACATTGTGGTTCTGGTCATGGTTAGGATTGGTTTAGGGTTAGGGTTAGGTTTATGATTAGGTTTCGGGTTAGTGTTAGAGTTAGAGTTAGGGTGAGAGCTACCTTTAAGGTTAGGGTTAGGTTTTGGTGTTATGGGTTAGGTTTGGGGTTAGGGTTAGGGTTATCATTAGGGCTTAGGTGTTCAGGTTAGTGTTAGGGTTAGGGATAGTATTAGGGTAAGGGTTGTGGGATACCGTTAGGGGTTAGAGTGAGTGTCACGGTTAGTTTTACATTTAAGGCGAGGGTTTAGGATAAGTGTCCCGATTATCGTTAGACATAGAGTTAGGGGTAGGTTTACGTTTAGGGTTAGGTGTAGGGTAAGATTTAGCTTTAGTTTCAGGTTTAGGGGTAGAGTTAGTGTTCTATTTAGGGTCACGGTTAGAGTTCGGGTTAGGGTTAGGATTAGGTCTAGGGTTAGGATTAGGTTTAGGGTTAGGTTGAGGGGTATTTTAAGGGTTAGGTTTAGGGTTACAGGTGGACTAGCATTATGGTTAGAGTTAGATTTAATGTTAGGGGTTGGGTTAGGTTTAGGTTTAGGTTTAGGACTAAGGTTAGCGTTAGGGTTTGGATGAAGTTTAGGATAGGGTGAGGGTTATTTTTAGGGTTAGGGCTAGACTTTGGGTTTTTGTTCATGTTAGTGCTAAGGTTAGGTTTAGGGTTCAGGTTAGGGTTAGTGGTTATGTTCAGATTAGGTTTAGGTTTAGGGTTAGTGTGAAGTTTAGGTTAAGGGTGAGGGTTAGGATAAGGGTTTGCATTAGGGTTTGGATTCTAGTTAGTGTTAGAGTTTAGGTTTAGGGTGTTAGGGTTAGGTTTATGGTTAGGGAAGGGTTAAGTTTAGGGTTAATGTTAGGGTTAGCATTAGATTAGGGTTACTGTTCGTCTTCGGGTTAGGGTTAGGGATAATGTGAGGGATAGATAGCATTAGGTTTAGGGTTGGGGACACGGTTAAGGGTTAGGTTTAGGTTTACATTGAAGGTGAAGGTTTAGGGTAATTGTTATGGTTAGGGTTAGAGTTAGAGTTAGGCTTATGGTTAGGGTGAAGTTTCAGTTAATAGTCAGGGTTAGGGTTAAGGTTAGAGTTATGCTTAAGGTTAGTGTCAGGGTTAGGTTTAAGGTAGGGGTAAGGTTAGGGTTTAGGCTAGGTTTACGGTAAAGGGTAGGGCTAGGTTAGGCTTAGGGTTAGGTTTAGAGTTAGAGTTAGTGCTAGGGTTTAGGCGTTAGGGTCAGGTTTAGAGTTATTGTTAGGGTTAGGGTTAAGTTCGAGTTAAGGTTAGTGTTAAGTTTAGGGTTAGGGTAAGGGTTAGGATTAGGTCAAGGTTAAGGTTAGGATTAGGGATAGGGGTAGGATTAGGGAAAGGGTTAGCGATTCATGTGATGGTTAGTGTTAGGTTTACAGTTTAGCTGATGTTTTAGAGTGTTATGGTTAGGGGTATGGTTAGAGTTAGGGTTAGGGTTAGGATTAGGGTTAGGGCTAGACTGAGGGGATAGTTTAGGGTTAGGTTTAGTTTCAGGTTAGGCTTAGGCTTACGTTTAGGGTGAAGCATACGTTAAGGATGAGGGTTAGGACTAGTGTTAGCGTTACGTGTTTGCGTTAAGGTTAGGGTTAGATTTAGGGTTAGTATTAGGGTCAGGTTTACGTGTTTGGGTTAATGCTAGGGTCAGGTTTAGGCTTAGGTTTAGGGTTAGGGTTAGGGTTCAGTTTAGGGTTAGTGTTAGGGTGCATTTAAAGTTAAGGGCGAGTGTTGAGCTCAGGTTAGCGTTAGGTGTTAGGGTTAGGGTTAAGGTTAGGATTAGGTTTAGGGTTAAGTTTAGGTTTATGCTTAGGTTTAGAGTACATGTTAGGGTTAAGTCATTGTTAGGTTTAGGGCTAGGTTAAGGTTAGAGATAGGGTTAGGTTAAGGGTTGGGGTTAGGTTTAGATGTTAGGGTGAGGGTTAGTTCTAGGTTTCCATTTAAGCTGAGTGTGTAGGGTAAGTTTTAGGGTTAGGATTAGGGTTAGGGTTAGGGTTAGGTTCAGGTTTGGGTTAGGTTTATGGTTAGGATTAGGGTTAGGGTCCGGGTTAGGCGGAGATTTAGTGTTATATTTAGTTTTAGGGTTAGAGTTAGGGTGAAGTTTATGTTAAGCGTGAGGGTTAGGGTTAGGGGTTAGGGTTCAGGTTATGGTCCGGGTTAGGGTTAGGTTTACATTTAGGGTTAGGTTTAAGTTTAGTTTTATTTTTGGTTAAGGTTAGGGTTTGAATGAAGTTAGGGGAGGCTTAGGGTCATGGTTAGGGTGAATTTTGGTTAAGAGTGAGGGTTCGGTTTAGGGTTAGGGTTAGGTTTACGTTTAAGGGTAGGCTTAGGCTAAGGATTAGGGTTAGAGTTAGGGTTAGGGGTTAGTGTTTCAGTTTGGTTTACGGTAGAGTTATATTTAGGGTTAAGTTTAGGGTTAGGGTAAGAGTTAGAGTTACGTTTACAGTTAAGATGAGGGTTTTGGGTAAGTGTTAGTGTTAGGGTTAGGCTTAGTGCTAGGGTTAGGGTTAGAGTTAGGGTTAGGAGTTAGGGTTTGGTTTAAGATTATGGTAGGGTTAAGGTTAGGTTAGGGTTAGGATTAGCATTAGGTTTAGGGCGAAGGATAGGGTCAGAGTTATTGTAAGGGTTTGGATGAGGGTTACAGGTTGGCCAAGGTTAAGGTTAGGGTTAGGTTTAGGGTTAAAGTTAGGGTTAGCTTTAGGATAGAGATAGGGTGAAGTTTAAGATAGGGTGCGGGTAAGGTTTAGGGTTATGGCTAAGGTTTGCGTTAGTTTTCAGGTTATTGTTAAGGTTATGTTTAGGGTTAGGGTTAAGTTTACGGGTTCTGTTTAGTTTTAGGGTCAGGTTTAGATTTTAGGTTAGGGTTATTTACAGTGTTACTGTTAGGGTTAGGGTTATGGTTTGTGTCAGGTGTTGTGGTTGGGATGAGGGTTAGGTTTAGGGTTAGGTTTGGTTAGGGTTAGGATTATGGTTATGGTAATGTGTTAGGAGTTAGAGGTGTAGTTTAGGGTTAGGGTTTGGGTGAGGGTTTTGGTTAGGCATTGTGGTTCTGGTCATGGTTAGGTTTGGTTTAGGGTTAGGGTTAGATTTATGATTAGGTTTTGGGTTAGTGTTAGAGTTAGGGTGAGAGTTAGGATTAAGGTTTGGGTTATGCTTTGGTGTTATGCGTTAGGGTTTGATTTCAGGTTTGGGTTATCCTTAGGGCTTAAAGTTTCAGGTGAGTGTTAGGGTTAGGCTTAGGGATAGCTTTAGGGTTAGGGTTCGGGATACAGTTGGGGTTAGGTTGAGGGTTATGGTTAGTTTTACAGTTAAGGTGAGTGTTCAGGGTAAGTGTTATGGTTATGGTTAGAGTTAGGGTTAGTGTTTGGGTGAAGTTTCAGTTAATAGTGAGGGTTACGCTAAAAGTTAGGGTTAATGTTAGAGTTAGGGTTAAGGTTAGCGTTAGTGTTAGGTTTAGGGTAGGTAAGGTTAGGGTTAAGACTAGGTTTACGGTAAAGGGTTGGGCTGGGTTAGGGTTAGGGTTAGGTTTAGAATTATACTTAGTGCTGAGTTTAGGGTTAGGGTTAGGGTCAGGATTCGAGTTATTGTTTGGTTTAGGTATAGGTAGAGTTAAGGTTAGGTTTAATTTAGGTTTAGGGGAAGGGTTAGGTTTACGTCAGCGTTAGGTTTAGGATTAGGGATCGGGTTAGGGTTTGTGAAAGGGTTGGGGTTCGTCTGAGGGTAAGTGTTAGGTTTACAGTTAAGCTGATGTTTTAGGCTGTTATGGTCATTGTTAGGTTTAGCGTTCGGGCTAGAGTTAGGTGATAGTTTAGGGTTAGGTTTAGTTTTAGGGTTAGGCTTAGGCTTAGGTTTAGGGTGAAGTTTAGGTTAAGGATGAGGGTTATGTTTAGGGTTAGTGTTAGGGTTAGGTGTTTGGGTTAAGGTTAGGGTCAGTTTAGGGTTCGGTTTAGAGTTCGGGTTAGCGTTAGGGTTCGGGTTAGGTGTTTGGGTTAATGTTAGGGTCAGGTTTATGTTTGCGTTTAGGGTTAGTGTTGGGTTCGTTTTAGGGTTAGTGTTTGGGTGAAATTTAAGTTAAGAGTGAGGGTTGAGCTTAGGGTTAGGGGTTAGGGTTAGGGTTAAGGTTAGTTTTAGGTTTAGGTTTAAGATTAGGTTTAGGGTTAGGTTTAGGGTAAGTGTTAGGGTTAAATCATGGTTAGGCTAGGGCATGGTTAAGATTAGAGATAGGGTCAGGTTAAGGGTTGGGGTTAGGTTTAGATGTTAGGGTGAGGGTTAGTGCTAGGTTTCCATTTAAGTTGAGTTTGTAGGGTAAGTTTTAGGGTTGGATTAGGGTTAGAGTTAGGGTCAGGGTTAGGGTTAAGGTTCGAGTTAGGGTTAGGTTTACGGTTAGGATTTGGGTTACGGTCAGGGTTAGGGGGAGATTTAGTGTTATGTTTAGTTTCAGGGTCAGGGTTAGGGTGCAGTTTAGGTTAAGGATGAGGGTTAGGGTTAGGTTTAGTGTTAGGGTTAGGTGTTTGGGTTAAGGTTAGGGTCAGGTTAGGGTTAGGGTTAGGGTTAGGCTTACTGTTAGGGTTAGGTGTTTGGGTTAATGTTAGAGTCAGGTTTAGGGTTAGGTTTAGAGTTAGGATTAGGTTTTGGTTTAAAGTTAGAGTTCGGGATAGGGTGAAGTTTAATTTAAGGGTGAGGGTTGAGCTTAGGGTTTGGGGTAGGGGTTAGGGTCCAGGTTAGGATTAGGTTGAAGGTTAAGGTTAGGTTTAGGGTCAGGTTTAGGGTAAGTGTTAGGATTAAGTCATGTTTAGGTGTAGGGCTAGGATAAGGTTAGAGATAGGGTTAGGTTAAGGGTTGGGTTTAGGTTTAGATGTTAGGGTGTGGGTTAGTGGTAGGTTTCCATTTAAGCTGAGTGTGTAGGGTAATTTTTATGGTTAGGATTAAGGTTAGAGTTAGGGTCAGAGTCTGGGTTAGGGTTAAGTTTAGGGTTAGTTTTATGCTTAGGATTGGGTTAGGTTCATGGTTGGGGGAGATTTAGTGTTATGTTTAGTTTTAGGATAGGGTTAGGGTGAAGTTGATGTTAAGCATGCGGGTTAGGGTTAGGGCTAGGGGTTATTGTTCAGATTAGTGTCAGGGGTAGGGTTAGGGATAGGTTTAGGGTTTGTTTTAGTTTTGTTTAAGGTTAGGGTTTGAATAAAGTTAGGGTAGGTTTAGGGTTATGGTTAGGTCTGGGCTAAGGATTAGGGTTAGAGTTAGGGTTAGGGGTGTTTTGGTTAGGTTTAGGGTAGGGTTTTATTTAGGGTTAGGGTAAGAATTAGAGTTACGTTTACAGTTAAGGTGAAGGTTTTGGGTATGTGTTACGGTTAGGGTTAGGGTTAGAGTTAGGATTAGGGTTTAGGGTTAGGTTTAATTTTATGGTAGGGTTAAAGTTAAGGTTAAGGTTAGGTTAGAGTTAAGGTAGGGTTAGGATTAGGATTAGGTTTAGGGTGAGGTTTAGGGTCAGAGTTATCGTAAGGGTTAGGTGTAGGGTGACTGGTGGGCCAAGGTTAAGGTTAGTGTTAGGTTTAGGGGTAGTGTTAGGGTTAAAGTTAGGGTTAGCTTTAGGTTAGGGATAGGGTGAAGTTTAAGATAGGGTGTGGGTTAGGGTGAGGGTTATGGCTAAAGGTTTGGGTAAGTTTTCAGGTTATTGTTAAGGTTACGTTTAGGGTTAGGGTTAAGTTTATGGGTTATGTTTAGTTCTGGGTTAGGGTTAGATTTTAGGTTAGGCTTAAGTTTAGTGTTACAGTTAGGGTTAGGGTTATGGTTTGTTTTAGGCGTTGTGGTTGGGTTGAGGGTTAGTTTTAGCGTCAGGGTTGAGTAGGCTTAAGATTATGGTTATGATAAGGTGTTAGGGGTTAGAGGTGTAGTTTATGGTTAGGGTTTCGGTGAGGGTTCTGGTTAGGCATTTTGGTTCTGGCCATGGTTAGGTTTGGTTTAGGGTTAGGGTTAGGTTTATGATTAGGTTTCGGGTTAGTGTTAGATTTAGGGTGAGTGTTTGGTTTAAGGTTTGGGTTAGGCTTTGGTGTTAGGGGTTTGGTTTGGGTTAGGGTTATCGTTAGGGCTTAGGGTTTCAGGTTAGTGTTAGGGCTAGCATTAGGGTTAGTGTTGGGGGATAGGTTTAGGGGTTCTGGTGAGGGTTAAGGTTAGTTTTACAGTTAAGGGGAGGGTTTAGGGCAAGTCTTATGATTAGGGTTAGAGTTAGAGTTACGGTTAGGTTTAGGGTTAGGTTTAGATGTAGGGTAAGATTTAGGTTTACTTTCAGGTTCAGGGTGAGAGGTAGTGTTCTCTTTAGGGTCAAGGTTAGAGTTAGGTTTAGGATTCGGTCTAAAGTTAGGATTAGGATTAGTTTTAGGGTTAAGTTCAGGGCTATTGAAATGCTCAGGTTTAGGGTTACAGGTGGACTAGCATTATACTTAGAGTTAGGTTTAAGGTTAGGGTTTGGGTTAGGTTTAGGTCTACAGTTAAGAATAGGATTAGGGTTTGGATGAAGTTTAGGATAGGGTGAGGGTTATTTTTATGGTTTGGGCTAAAGTTTGGTTTTGTGTTCAGCTTAGTGTTAAGGTTAGGTTTAGGGTTCGGTTTTTGGGTTAGGGGTTATGTTTAGGGTTTGGGTTACGCTTTGGTTTAGGGTTAGTGTGAAGTTTAGGTTAAGGGTGAGGGTTAGGATAAAGGTTAGTATTAGGTTTATGTTAAGGTGTTAGTGGTTAGAGGTGTAGTTTAGGGTTAGGGTTTGGGTGAGGGTTTCGGTTAGGCATTGTGGTTCTGGTCATGGTTGGGTTTGGTTTAGGTTTACGATTTGGTTTCGGGTTAGTGTTAGAGTTAGGGTGAGGGATAGTGTTAAGGTTTAGCTTAGGTTTTGGTGTTATAGGTTAGGGTTTGCGTTAGGGTTAGTGTTCTCTTTATGGCTTAGGGATTTCAGGTTAGTGTTGTGGTTAGGGCTAGGGTTAGCATTAGGGTTAGGGTTGTGGGCTACGGTTAGGGGTTAGAGTGAAGGCTACGGTTAGTTTTACAGTTAAGGTGAGGGTTTAGGGTAAGTGTTATTATTAGGGTTAGAGTTCGAGTTAGGGTTAGGTTTAGGGTTAGGGTTAGGTGTAGGGTAATATTTAGGTTTACGTCCAAGTTTAGGGTTAGAGTTAGTGCTGTATTTAGGGTCAGAGCTAGTGTTCTATTTAGGGTGAAGTTTAGAGTTAGGGTTAGGTTTCGGATTAGGATTATGTTTAGGGTTAGGGTTAGGTTCAGGCCTATCGTAAGGGTTAGGTTTAGGGTTTCAGATGGACTAGTGTTATGGTTAGAGTTAGGTTTAAGGTAAGGGTTTTGCTTAGGTTTAGGTTAGGGCTAAGGTTAGGGTTAGGGTTTGGATGATGTTTAGGCTAGGGTGAGGGTTATTTTTATGGTTAGGGCTGGAGTTTGGGTTTGTGCTCACGTTACTTTTAAGGTCAGGTTTAGGGTTTGGATTAGGGTTAGGGGTTATGTTTAGGGTTAGATTTACGAACAGGGTTAGTATTAGTGTGAAGTTCAGGTTAAGTGGGAGGGTTAGGATAAGGGTTAGGATTAGGGTTAGAATTATAATGTTAGACATTAGGTTTAGGGTGTTAGGTTTAGGTTCATGGTTAGGCTAGTCTTAAGTTTAAGGTTAATGTTAGGGTTAGGATTAGATTAGGGTTACTCTTCGTGTTAGAGTTAGGGTTAGGGATAAGTTTCGGGATAGCATTAGGTTTAGGGTTGGGGACACGGTTAAGGGTTAGGGTGTGTGTTAGTGTTAGTTTTACCGTTAAGGAGAGGGTTTAGGTTAATTGTTATGGTTAGGGTTAGAGTTAGAGTTAGGGTTAGGGTTAGGGTGAAGTTTCAGTTAATAGTGAGGGTTAGGGTTAAGGTTAGAGTTAGGGTTAAGGTTAGTGTCAGGGTTAGGTTTAGGGTTAGGGTTACGGTAGGGGTAAGGTTACTGTGAAGGCTAGGTTTACAGTAAAGGGTAGTGCTGGGTTAGGGTTAGGGTTACGTTTAGAGTTATTGTTAGGCTTAAGTTTAGGGTTAGGGTAGAGTTAATGTTAGGGTTAATTTTAGGGTTAGGGTAAGGGTTAGGTTTAGTTCAGGGTTAGGGCTAGGATTAGGGATAGGGTTAGGATTGGGGGATGGGTTAGGGATTCTTGTGAGGGTTGGTGTCAGGTTTACAGTTAAGCTGATGTTTTAGGGTGTTACAGTTAGGGTTAGGGTTAGAGTTAGGGTTAGGATTAGGTTTATGCTTAGGATTAGGGTTAGGGTTAGGGTCAGGGTTAGGTGGAGATCTAGTGTCATGTTTAGGTTGTTTTTTTAGTTTTAGGGTTAGGCTTAGTGTGAAGTTTATTTTAATTATGAGGTTTAGGGTTAGGGGTTAGGGTTAGGTTATGTTTAGTTTTAGGTTTGGGGTTAGTGTTAGCGTTAGGGTTAGTTTTAGTTTTGGTTAGGGTTTGAATGAATTTAAGGTAGGTTTAGCGTTATGGTTAGGGTGAAATTTTGGTTAAGGGTGAGGGTTTGTTTCAGGTTTAGGGTTAGGGTTAGAGTTCGGGTGAGTGTTTATGTTTTAGGTTTAAGGTTAAGTTTAGGTTTAGGCTAATGATTAGGTTTAGAGTTAGGGTTAGGGGTTATTGTTTCGGTAAGGTTTAGGGTAGGGTTCTGTTTAGGGTTAAGAATAGTGTTAGGGTAAGAGTTAGAGTTCCATTTACAGTTGAGTGTTTTGGGTGTTACTGTTAGGGGTAGGGCTAGGGTTACAGTTAGAGTTAGGGTTAGAGGTTAGGGTTAGGTGTAAGTTTATGGTAGCCCTAATGTTAGGTTAAGGTTAGGTTAGGGTTAGGGTCAGGGTTAGGATTAGGTTTAGGGTGAGGGTTAGGGTCAGAGATATTGTAAGGGTTAGGTTTAGGGTTACAAGTGGGCCATGGTTAAGGTTAGGGTTAGGTTTAGGGTTAAAGTTAGGGTTAGCTTTAGGTTAGGGATAGGATGAAGTTTAAGATAGGGTGAGGGTTAGGGTTATGGCTAAGGTTTGGGTTAGTTTTCAGGTTAGTGTTAAGGTTATGTTTAGGGTTAGGGTTAAGTTTATGGGTTGTGTTTAGTTTTAGGGTTAGGGTTAGATTTTAGGTTAGGGTTAAGTTTAGTGTAAACAGCTAAGGTTACGGTTTGTGTTAGGCATTGTGGTTGGGGTGAGGTTTAGGTTTAGGGTTAGGGTTGTGTATGCTTAGGATTATGGTTATGGTAAGGTGTTAGGGGTTAGAAGTGTAGTTTAGGGTTAGGGGTGGGTGAGGGTTCTGGTAAAGCATTGTGGTTCTGACCATGGTTAGGTTTGGTTTAGGGTTACGGTTAGGTTTATGATTAGGTTTCAGGTTAGTGTTCGAGTTAGAGTTAAGGTTTGGGTTAGGCTTTGGTGTTAGGGGTTAGGGTTTGGGTTATGGTTAGGTGTAGGGCAATATTTAGGTTTAGGTGCCGGTTTAGTGTTAGAGTCAGTGTTCAATTTAGGGTCAAGGTTAGATTTAGGGTTAGGGTTAGGTTTAGGTCTAGGGTTAGGATTAGGTTTAGGGTTAGGTTCAGGGCTATTGTAAGGGTTAGGTTTAGGGTTACATTTGGACTAGCATTATGGTTAGAGTTATGTTCAAGGATAGGGTTTGGGTTAGGTTTAGGTTTAGGGTTAGGGTTTGGATGAAGTTTAGGATAGGGTGAGGGTTATTTTTATGGTTTGGGCTAAAGTTTGGTTTTGTGTTCAGCTTAGTGTTAAGGTTAGGTTTAGGGTTCGGTTTTGGGTTAGGGGTTATGTTTAGGGTTTGGGTTACGCTTTGGTTTAGGGTTAGTGTGAAGTTTAGGTTAAGGGTGAGGGTTAGGATAAAGGTTAGGATTAGGTTTATGGTAAGGTGTTAGTGGTTAGAGGTGTAGTTTAGGGTTAGGGTTTGGGTGAGGGTTCCGGTTAGGAATTGTGGTTCTGGTCATGATTGGGTTTGGTTTAGGTTTATGATTCGGTTTCGGGTTAGTGTTAGAGTTAGGGTGAGAGTTAGGGTTAAGGTTTGGATTAGGCTTTGGTGTTAGGGGTTAGGGTTTGTGTTAGAGTTAGGGTTATCGTTAGGGCTCAGGGGTTTCAGGTTAGTTTTAGGGTTAAGGTTAGGGATTGCATTCGGGTTAGGTTTGGGGGATACGGTTAGGGGTTAGGGTGAGGGTTACGGTTAGTTTTACAGTTAAAGTGTGGGTTTAGGATAAGTGTTATGATTAGGGTTAGAGTTGGAGTTATTTTTAGGTTTAGGGTTAGGTGTAGGGGAAGATTTAGGTTTAGGTCCAGGTTTAGGGTTAGAGTTAGTGTTCTCTCTAGGGTCAAGGGTGCAGTTAGGGTTAGGTTAGGATTAGGCCTAGGGCTAGGATTAGGTTTAGGGTTAATTTCAGGGCTATTGTAAGGGTTAGGTTTAGGGTTACAGATGGACTAGCGCTATGGTTAGAGGTAGGTTTAAGGTTAGGGTTTGGGTTAGGTTTAGGTTTAAGGTAGTGTTAGAGTTTGGATGAAGTTTAGGATAGGGCGAGGGTTATTTTTATGGTTAGGGCTAGAGTTTGGGTTTGTGTTCCGGTTAGCTTTAAGGCTAGGGTTCAGGTTAGGGTTAGGGGTTATGTTTAGGGTTAGGGTTATGTTTTGGTTTAGGGTTAGTGTGAAGTTTAGGTTAAGGGTGAGGGTTAGGATAAGAGTTAGCATTAGGGTTAGGATTATAGTTAGTGTTAGAGGTTAGATTTAGGATGCTAACGTTAGGTTTATGGTTAGGGTTGGGTTCATGTTAGAGTTAGGGTTAGATTAGGTTTAATGCTCGTGTTTGGGTTAGGGATAGGGTTACGGATAGCATTAGGTTTAGGTTTGGGGATACGGTTAGGGGTTAGGGTGAGGGTTGTGGTTAGGGTGTGGGTTAGGGTTAGGTTTACAGTTAAGGTGAGGGTTTAGGGTAAGTGTTATAGTTAGGGTTCGAGTTAGGGTTTGGGTTAGGTTTAGGGTGAAGTTTCAGTTAATAGTCAGGGTCAGGGTAAGGGTTAGGGCTAAGATTACAGTTAGGGTTAAGTTTAGTGTTAGCGTTAGGGTTACGGTAGGGGTAAGGTTAGGGTTAAGGCTAGGTTTACGGTAAAGGGTAGGGCTAGGTTAGGGTTAGGTTTAGAGTTAGAGCTAGTACTAGGGTTTAGGGTAAGAGGTAGGGTCAGGTTTAGAGTTTTTGTTAGTTTTAGGGTGGAGTTAAGGTTAAGCTTAGCGTTAGGGTAAGTGTTAGGTTTAGGTCAGGGTTAAGGTTAGGATTAGGGTTAGGGTTAGGGAAAGGGTTAGGTGGTCGTGGGAGGGTTAGTGTTAGGTTTACACTTAAGCTGATGTTTTACAGTGTTACGGTTAGGTCAGGGTTGTAGTCAGGGTTAGGATGAGGTTTAGGTTTAGGGCTATATTTAGGGGATAGTTTAGGGTTAGGTTTAGTTTTAGGGTTAAGGTTAGGCTTAGGTTTATCTTGAAATTTATGTTAAGGATGAGGGTTAGGGTTAGCGTTAGGGTTAGGTGTTTGGGTTAAGGTTAGGGTTAGGTTTAGGGTTTGGGTTAGGGTTCGGTGTTTCGGTTAATGTTAGGGTCAGGTTTAGGGTAAGGGTTAGGGTTCGGTATAGGATCAGGCTTAGGGTTAGGGTTAGAATTAGGGTTAGTGGTTAGGGTTAGGCTTAGGGTTAAGGTTAGGTTTAGGCTAAACATCAGGATTTGATTTGGAGTTAGGTGTTAGTGTTTCGGTTAGGTTTAGGGTAGGTTTATATTTAAGGTTAGGTTAAGAGTTAGATTTATGTTTACAGTTAAGGTGAGGGTTTTGAGTAAGTGTTACATTTAGGGTTAGGGTTAGGTGTAGGGCTAGGGCTAGGGTTAGGTTTAGATTTCGGGTTACCGGTTAGGGTTAGGTTTCAGTTTATGGTAGGGTAAAGTTAGGGTTAAGGTTTGGTTAGGGTTAGGGTCAGGGTTAGGATTAGGATTAGGTTTAGGGTGAGGGTTAGGGTCAGAGTTATTGTAAGGGTTAGGTTTGGGGTTACAGGTGGGTCAAGGTTAAGGTTACGGTCAGGGTTAAAAGTTAGGGTGTGCTTTAGATTAGGGATAGGGTGAAGTTTAAGATAGGGTGAGGGTTAGGGTTATGGCTAAGGTTTGCTTGAGTTTTCAGGTGAGTGTTAAGGTTATGTTTAGGGTTAGGAATAAGTTTATGGGTTCTGTTTACTTTTAGGGTTAGGGGTAGATTTTAGGTTAGGGTTAAGTTCAGTGTTACGGTTAGGGTTAGGTTTACGGTTTGTGTTAGGCATTGTGG